>NC_133663.1:161802823-161969147 GCF_037893015.1 Macrotis lagotis
AGGGCCTTCTCTTAGAAGTTTTTTTCTGAGGTAATTTGTTGATCATTAGCAATAAAAAGAAAATCATTATGTTCCAGCAAGTGCAGAGTACATCCCATTCTCCTGCATTTGTCCTTATCTACCAGGGGAGAGAAATAACTCTTTAATCTCAAAATGCAGGACCTCCCAAGAGAATTGAAGGAAAACTGAGTTCTGGAGAAATTTTGTTTTAGATCTTGGAGGAGACTTAAATTACCCAGGTGGAAATCACAGAGACCTAAAAAATACCGCAATTATCTTCAGGACACAGGAGGTAGCTAGCTAGCTAGCTAGCTAGAGAGATAACTAGAAAGAGAAAGAAAGAAAGTAAGAAAGAAAGTAAGAAAGAAAGAAAGAAAGAAAGAAAGAAAGAAAGAAAGAAAGGAAGGAAGGAAGGAAGGAAGAAAGAAGGAAAGAAGGAAAGAAAGAAAGAAGGAAGGAAGGAAGGAAGGAAGGAAAGAAAACAAAGAAAGAAAGAAAACAAAGAAAGAAAGAAAGAGAGAGAGAGAAAGAAAGAAAAGAAAAAAGAAAGATGGTGGATGGATGGATAGAAAGATAACTAAAAAGATACATGATAAATAACTTTATTCATTATTTATTAGTTAATGTATGTTTATACATATTTGATTCTATGTAAAATGGATGGTCATATATGGGTTCCAAACTATTTTCCCCCCTCCAACCTCATACTGCAGAAGGTCAACATTTGACATAGAGAGATAGATGAGATAGATAGATAGATAGATAGATAGATAGATAGATAAATAGATAGATGGATGGGTGGGTAGATGGATGGATGGATGGATGGATAGACAGATAGATCAATCTAGTCATATGAAAAAAAATGCTCCATACCATTCTTAGAAAAATGCAAATTAAATGTATCTCTTTTCCTCACTGTCTCTGTCTCTATCTTCCCCTCTCTTTCTCTCATCTCTCCTCAGAAATCTGATTTACTTACCATTGCCTCCCTAATCCACATACCCTTCTAAAAACTCCTCCCTTTTACCTAACCTCTTGAATTCCTATTTCTCTTTAAGTTAAGACTTTTATATTCTACTAAATGTATATGTTATGTTATTTCCTCTTTAACTAAATTCCCCTAAGAATAAGGTTCCTTCTATCCTTATTCTCCCCTCCATTATAACAGTTCTTCCATTCCTACTTCTTGTGTATGAGGATAATTTGCTCCATTTTGCTCCTCCCTACCCAATTTTCTTTTTTAGGATCAATCATAATTTCATCATAGTGAGGGGGGCAGCTAGTTGGCACAATGGATAGAGATAGAATGCCAGACCTGTTTTCAGAAAGACTCATTTTCCTGAGTTCAAGTCTGTCCTCAGATTGTTACTAGCTGTGTGACCCTGGACAAGTCTCTTAATCCAATTTGCCTCAGTTTCCTCATGTATAAAAATTAGAGAAGGAAATGGAAAATGACTTCTGTTTCCTTGCCAAGGAAATTCCAAATGGGGTCATACAGAGTTGGACATGACTGAAAATCAACTGAACAAAATTTGGCAAGTACATACACTAGCAACTAGTGGGTCTACTGAAGTAAGACATCAAGGTTATTTCTGATTTAAGTCTTGATGGAAAATAGAGGTTCTGAGAGTTGGAGATAAGGGAGAGATTATCTTTCCAATCTGTTTTATTTTTTGCCTTTCTAGACACCCTCTCAATTAGCAATCATCAATGTGATATGATCTTATACTAACAGAGAATAAAACAGCTTCCTAGACTTAGAGCAGGAGCCTAATCCTAGGGTCAGATTCTAATGGAACAGCAACATATTATAGAAACATACCCTCAGAACAAAAGTGTCAGCCTGTGTGGAATTGGGTGCTTCTTCATTGGTCAGCTAAGCTTTGTCCTGCACAATTCCCCAAGCCTATAGAGTTGTGTAATGACAGCGTTTAGAGAAGTTTGCTTGAACAGCAGATGTCAGTGTTGGTCCATAGATTTTGACAATACTGGTAAGCTCCAAGCTAATACTCACTTTAAAGGAGGGCAAGAATTATCTGTTCTAGAAAACAAGTAGGAAAAAAAGATTCTTGGCTGGAGTCATGTGTAAACAGCAGAATTTTTCCTTTAAAAAAGTTACATAATCTTCACATTCTCCTTTCTTCCAAAACTAAGGGGGTGGATTTTCTTTGTGTAATTAAAAAAAAGTTCTGAAAAATGTCATAGCAACAATGCTTGCTTTCAGTAATGCATTGATCACATTAGGAGACTTATAGGAAAAATTTGGTTCTCAAGATGTATTACAACTGATCACACCAAATGTCAGTAAAGGATCATCAGCTCAGTATTTCTCAGTGGTGCCAGGGGAGTACTGAGATCCTCCACTCCTCCTCCAGAATTCCCACAGAACATTACCAGTTAGGACTCTATTAATTGACAGAAAACTGGCTATACTTACAATCAAAATATACACTTAAGCTTTTGCTGATACCCAGCTTGAAATATGTGAAAGGGTATCTTCACCATCCTTTAATGTTCCAAAGAAATAACCCAATCTTATTGAAGACTAGTCCAGTGGATAAAAACTCTGGTATGTCCCACCAAGTTAATTCAGACATAGATTTCTCCATCATTCTCCAGAAGATTGCCATCAATTGAGGAATTGCTGAAAAAAAATTGTGATATGTGAATATAATGGAATATTATTGTGTATATGAAATGATGAGTAGGTGGATTTTAGGGAAAAAATCTGTAAATACACGAACTAATGATAGACTTTAGCTCTTCTCAGCAACACAGTGATAAAGACAATTTTAAAAGACTTGTGATGGCAAATGCCGTCCCCATTCAGAGAAAGACTTGTGGAGTCTGAATGTAGACAAAAACTTTTCACTTTTTTCTTAATTTGATTTTTTTATTTGTGTTTTGCTTTCTCATAGACTTTCTCTTTTGTTCTGATTCTTCTTTTGTAAGTATGAGTAAAATGGAAATATGTGTAATGTGACTGCGCAATTATAGCCTATATCAGAATCTTATTATCTTAGGGCTAAGGGAGGGAGAAAAGGGTGAGAAGAAGAAAATTTTACAAAAATGAATTTCAAAAATTATCTTTACATATAATTTTAAAAATTAATTTAGAAAACTAAAGGGAATACCTACATTAGCCATACTATCATTTCCTGTCATGCTACTTTCCTGACTTCTCCAAAACGCCTCACTCAAGGCTTATACTGACCTATCTAAAATCCATTCCCCCTTTCAGATCCCTTTTATGTATTGTCTTCCCCCACTCCATGCAAGTGCCTTGAGGGCAGGGACTTGCTTGTATTCATGTTCCCCACATTAGTACACTATCCGGAACATCATCAGTATTTAATATATACTTGTTGAAAGACTGACTGCTATTTGAGGTTTGACAAGACTCATCACTAGAATTCTGGCTAATGGTTAATGGTTTTTTCCAACTCATCAATTCATGAAAAACATCTATAATGGGATGGAAAAGTTGTGATCTGTATCTGTGAATTGTAGATTTAAGACTTGGAAGAGAACCTTAAAAGTCATCTCATTTAAATTGAGAAAATGAGAGTCAGAGAAGTAATTTGCTCAATGTCATTCACCCAAGTCCCCAGATTTCAAATCCTACAATATCCATACCAAGAAAGACAAGGGTTCTTTTATTTAAATTATTTTTATTTATTTATATGTTTAAATATTGCTAAAATAGTCTTGTTATAAGAGTAAACATAATCCCTCCTGCTCCACAAAAATAGGAAAAACCTCACAAAAATAAAGTGAAAGCAAAGGAAAAAAAATGTATTTCAGCCGGTGTTCAGATTCCATCAGCTCTGTCTGTGGGATGGATTGTATTCTTTATCACAAACTCATCAGAAACGTTACTTCCAAATTTTTTCCCATAGTTGTCACTGCTAATTGTATTTCCCTCCATCCATTCCTCCCCACTCCTATTTATTCTATTCTCTTTCTGAAAGGCAAGGGTTCTTGAAATACTAAGGTACTAATAAATATGTTGTTTCAATCTTATAAAGTTTTCTGTGACCGAATTTGAGGTTTTCTTGGCAAAGATAATGTAGTGGCTTGCCATTTTCTCCTCCAGCTTATTTTACAGAGAAGGAAACTGAGACAAACAGGATTACATCAGGATTAAGTGACACACAGCTAATATGTGTCAGAGGCCCAGATTTTTACTCAGGAAGGTGAGTCTTCCTTATTCTAGTCATGGCATTTCGTCTACTGAGCACCTAGCGGCCCCAATAAATAAGTAGAAGAGCTCAACATTAGAAGCAAGTTTGCTACAGTTAGAATTTCTCTTTGATCTCACTCAGAGTTCTGTTTAAAAGCAAGCTAAGTTACTAATAGGCAGAACCAAAACTCAGAATTTTTTCAACTCGGTCAAGTTCCACATTCCCCAGACCTAAAGGGTAAGAGGCATAAAATTTACTTTTCTTAGATCTGGTCTGTTATCTAGTAGCTTTCAATATTACAAAATTATTCCAAATAGGTGCTAAGCTGGTTTTCTTTTTTTCATCACCACTGAAACAGTCCAAGTCTATCAATGCTCTTAAACTTTATGTTCACCAAATATGGTGTTGACCTCCAGACTTTGATCTTAAGAAAAACAAATGGAATTAGGTCAGCATAAGCGTCGATTAGTTCTCTAAGCTTGTGGCCAATGAATCCCAGTTAGAAGCTTGAATCCAAGGTGGAATTTTGGAGAAATAGAATTATAGAATTGAAACAGTCATAAATTAGAAGGTAGGATTGTGAAAGCTACCTCAGCATTTTTCAGGGGAGTGCCCTTCAACTCAAGATATTGCTTCATGTCAAGTTCATTGGAGGCAAAACAGTGCTATGAGGAATTCCATTGGGTTAGAAGGAGTACCCCCTCCTGGCTCAGCATTACTGTGTGTGTCTTTGTTAAGCATGAGAATTTTTCCCTTCCAAGGATGTTGGTGCTATCTTGCAGTAACCGACAAAATTTAGAAAGGCAAACAGGCAAGTCTTTTGTTTCTTTAAGACAAAATTAACATTTTTGCTTACAAAGTTGACATTTTTCACAATGGCAAAACTCCAGGTGCCCTACCCTAATTGTGGCTTTGATTTATAGATGCCTAGAATTCAGACCTGGGCAGGACCTTAGAAATAATCCAGTCTAGTGATTCTCAAACTTTTTATTCTTTACACTCTTAAAAATGATTGAGGACCTCACAGAGCTTTTCTTTATATATGTTATGGTATTGATAGTTACTACACAGAAAATAATAAAATGTTATAGTATAATTACAAAAATAGTTTTGACTTCATGAACTTCCTGAAAAGACTTTAGTGATCCCTCAGTTTCCCTTGGATAACTACTGGGATAGTCTGACTCTCATTTTATAAATAAGGAAAGAAATGTTAATACAGTGACCATCCACATGGATTATTCACTCTGAAGACCTTGAAATGATAAAATCACAGACTTGTCCAAAGAGGGGAGGGAAGAAATAAATCACTTTATCTGAATAATCAATCATTTTCAAGGTTCCTTACCCCACTTATCTTGATATACTGTATAGGGGATTAATTATAAATTTAGAGCATTGTTTTAGAGATAAAGAAACTGAGGCACAGACATGTTAGCCAACTTATCTATAATCACACAGATAATAGAGAAGTCATCAGTGGAATTTGAACCTCTGTTTTTCTGACTCAAAGTCCACTATATCACATTGCCCTTTAATAAACTATGTGGCAATTTAATATTCTTCAAATTTCTTGTTCCATCCCCCATGAGTTCCAAGTTCTAGTTCCTTAAATGTCATATCTTGGATAAATTTTCAGCCTAATTCTCCTTTATATGCTATGGAGAGGTCGAAGTTTATCCATTTAGTTCGTCCATAAAACACTCAGATTCATGACTATCCATCTTTTGCCTTTTCTCAAAAGGAGAAAAGGGAACTCTTGAAAAAGATTCAAGGGTCTCCTCTATAAAGGAGAGGAGGAAGAGGGAGAGGACACAGGAATAAGTCTGCCCAAGATATGAGTATTCCTGAATGGGATACAAATTTCTGCCATCCATTCCCCCACTCAGACAGTAGAAAGAAGAGTATTTAGCCTTCCCTGAACCAGCACAGACATATGATGACCACAGTTTTTCTAAGGGTTAGATGACTGACACTCAGTCAGTCATGTTTCAAATGGAAGCTGACTTGACTTTTCTCAAATCCAAGAGAATTAGAATAAACACAGTTTCCTATTTTCAAACTACCTAGCAGGGTGCATGTCTAGTACTCTCCTTGGTAAAAAGGGAACAATTAATTCTACTTTCGTTCATTAAAAAATATGTTTCCACTATAATTTTTTATTTGCCCTAGGCTCCTATTTTTAATGGAATAAAATTATAACCAAAGCCAGAAGATACAGAATTTGGTGCATTTTGCCAACATTCAACTGTTTTTAGCATCTGCTATGTCAGGGTTGTTGCACAAGTTAAAGAGGATCATGCAACATCGAGGTTTTTGGAGAGAGCTGAAAGAGACACCAGAGGTCTTCTGGTATTAGCCTCTCCTTTTAAAAATGAGGAAACTGAGGTCCAAAATAGTAATGTGAATTATGCAAAGTCATACAGAATAAACATCAGAGGAAGAATTTGTCCCAGATCTAGTGTTCTTTCCACTAGAACTGATCTGGCTCTTGAACTTGCTCTTCAAGTGTGTTGGAGGGATTAGCTTCATATACTTCAAAAGCAGTACAGAATTCACACATATACACACACACACACACACACACAGAAAGACACACACATAGACATTCGTAAACAGTAAGAACTGCTTTATAAGGTCCCTTCAGCTTATAAATCTGTGATCTTAAAATCATGCTAAATTCTGTGATTCAGACTAGAATTATTGTGCATTACTTTATTCTACAGGGTGATGGACTAGATGACTTATAATGTTTCCCACTCCAACCCCTCAAAGATCATATGAGTTATGGAATTGTACCTTGTATATTGATATATAATGATAGTTCATTTTATTTTTTATAAATTTCATTAATTTTATTTTTAATTTATGAAACAAAACAAGCATTTCTATAATACAACAGAAAAAACAATTGCCTGTAAAACTGCAAATCTATTACATATGACTTGCTATTCCTTTTAATACTTAATCAAGTTATCATATAACTGTCTTTTTTTTTGCTCCTTTCCCCTCTCCCCTCTTTCTAGAGATGACTACCATTAGACACAAATATGTGTGTATGTATGTATGTAAAATCATTCTATATATCCTTCTACATACAGATAGCATCTTCCTTCATAGGTCCCATGTACTCAATTTAATTAATTTGACTATAATTTTGTATTTAAAAGAATATTGCTGTTATTGTATATAATGATCATTTGATTCTTTTCCTTTCATTTATCTTTCAATTTCAAAGAAGAATGATTACATCATGAGGGTGATGTCTTGACTTGCATATGAATTGAATTGAAGTGAGGTGGAGATACTCAAAGTCACCAGTCTCACTACTTTATGTTACTATGTCACTCATTTAATCAATCAAAAAGCAAGTGCCAGGCAGAATAAGTAAAAAAAAATATTTTTATATCAATATAAATAAAAAATTCCATCACTACTGCTTACATTTTAATATTTAAATTTCCCTGAACTTGTTTTTTCATCTATAAAATGGAGACAATAGTAGTATACTACCTATCTCAAAGTGTTGTTGGGAGGAAATTTTAAATACTCAAGAAATAAGAAAAAAAGTGGACTAATGATTTCACTAGGCAAGTCATAGATGAACAAACTTCCTCTGACATCACAAGTTTGCAATTTGGGGTGGGGGGTGTTAAGATACTTGCCAGGATCTTACAGTAAGTTTGCATAGCATATCAGGTCTTGCTTTCAAGGACTGCTCTCTATATCTAACTTTGGAGATGTAGTCCCGTCTGCTGCTATTAACTCCTGCCACAAGGAAGCACTGTTCCACAGTTTTACATTTGGCCAATCTTGTCAGGCAAAGAAGCAAAAATATTTTTAAATGGGGAAGGGGGAATGCAACCCTTTACTCAGAAGCTGAAAAGGGAGAGTTTTCCCAGGCTCTGGACCCATCTATCTCGGAGTATATAGAAATCTGGTTTGGGGAGAAAGTATTTCTAAATACCTCTTACACTTGAAAAGGGTAGGCACAATATAATGACCAGAAATTCCTCAATGATTCCAACAATCCTTGGTCTTCCTTTGTTGAACTCTACTCCTTTAGACTCAAGAAAAGATTCCTTTCAGACTAAGCTCTCAAATGTCAGTAGTGGAATTTATTACTCATGTATTATTGTGATGCTAAAGTATTACAGTTACTTAATTTCATCAGCAAAAAAAAACCACCATATTTATCAAACAGGGAGAACAAAATTATCTAACAGTTCCTTTGCATAGATTTGAATACAGTAGGTCAGCTTGAAGCTGCAATTCTAATTTTGTGTGTGACTCAAGTCTAGTGCTATACTTAGGAAAATGATGGTCCAAGAGAGAAGCATAGGTTATAAAATGGAAGCATTGTGGGTATATTGATAACTACAGACACAGAAGTGTAATATCAGATTTACAACTAACTATGTGAACTTGACCAAATCAATTAACTGCTATTATCTTCAGCTTCTTATCATAAGTAGAAATTATCTTCAGATTCTTATCATAAGTAGAAATTAGTTAGGTCAGTATCTTATGCCAAATCCCATAATAAGTTCAAAATGTATATATGATCTTAATATTAAAATGACATTGTTCATCTGAAAGAAAAGAGGTAAAAAATATCAAGTGAATCAATGAGGGAAAAACGTCAAGGAACATGACCTAGCATATCAGATCCCAAATTGTACTACAAAGAAGTAAATATCAAAAGAATCTGGAACTGCTGAAGAAAGAGTAAGTGGATCAGTAGAATAGATTAGGTACACAAAACTGTGTTGTAAGAGACCCTAGTAATCTAGTTTTTGTTAAATAAAAAAATTCAAGCTTTTTTTTTTTTGGCACTTGCAAGGAAACAGGATGAAGTGACTTGCCCAAAATCACACAGATAATGTAACTATTAAGTGTCTGAGGTCAAATTTGAACTCCAGGTCTTCCTGACTCCAGGGTCAGTACTCTATCACTGTACCACCTAACTGTCCCAATTCAAGCTTTTTGACAAAAAATCACTGACAAAACCTGCAAGGAAAACTGGAAAGAAATTTGGCAGAAATTAGCTATAGATCAACATTCCACACCATATACTAAGATATAGTCGATATGGGCACATGATTTAAACATAAAAAGTATAGGCAAATTAGAAGCACATGGAATAGTTTTTCTGTTATCTATGAATAAAGAGAAGTATTTATGACCAAATAAATCATTTTAATCACATTAAATTTAAACATTAACAAATCCAATGTAGTCAAGAATAGAAAAAAGGCAGAAAACCAGGGGAAAATATAAAATGCTTTCCTGAGAAAGACCTCACTTCTCAAAAAAAAATATATATATATATATAGAGAGAGAGAGAGAACTGACTCAAATTTATAAGAATATGATCTATTCCCCAGCTGTTAGATGCTCAAAGGAGATAAACAGGAAGTTTTCAGATAGAGAAATCAAAGCTATCAGTAATTGTATGAAAAAAGTGTTTTAAATCACTATTCATTAGAGAAATGTACATTAAAGAAAGCTTGAAATGTGATTTTACACTTATCAGAGTGACTAATATGACAGAAAAAAATGACAAATGTTGAGGGGATATGGGAAAATTGGGACACTTATGCACCATTGGGAGAGTTGTAAATTGATTCAACCATTTTGGGGATCATTTTGTAATCATGCCTAATAGGCTATAAAATTGTGCATATCATTGACCTAGCAATATGTGTAAGACATTGGTATTCAAAAGAGATTTTTTTTTTTTTTAGGATTTTGCAAGGCAAATAGGGTTAAGTGGTTTGCCCAGGGTCACATAACTAGGTAATTATTAAATGTCTTAGGTAAAATTTGAACTCAGGTACTCTTGACTCCAGGGCTGGTGCTCTATCCATAATGCCACCTAGCCACCTCCAAAGAGATTTAAAAAAAAAAAAAAAAGGAAAAGTACCTAGATATTCAAAAATATTTATAGCAGGTTTTTGTTTGTTTTGTGGTGTCAAAGAATTGGAAATTGAGGATGCCCATCAATTGTGGAACAGCTAGTATAATATAGTTGTGCTAGAGTACTGTATTAAAAGGTGAGATGGGGTGGCTAGGTGGTGCAGTGGATAGAGCACCTGCCTTGGAGTCAGGAGTACCTGGGTTCAAATCCAACCTCAGACACTTAATAATTACCTAGCTGTGTGGCCTTGGGCAAGCTACTTAATCCCATCGCCTTGAAAAGTCTAAAAAAAAAACCCAACAACAACAAGAAAGGTGGGATGGTTTTAGAATAATATGACAAGAACTGATATAAAGTCAAGTGACAAGAATGGAGAGATTATTGTTCACAGCAACAGCAATGTTGTAATGATTATCAACTCATTATCAACTGTGATCAACTTAGCTATTCTCAGAAAGCTACAACCTAACATAATTTTGTAGGATTTATAATAAATAATGTTAACCACCTCTAAAGAAAGAATGAATAGAGCAGATGAAGATTAGAACATCCTTTTTTAAAAAGATTCTCATTTTTCTTCTTTTCCCTCTGTTTTCTTTCACAATATGACTAATATGGAAATTTATTTTGCATTACTGCATACTATGTCAAATTGCTTGCCTTCTCAAGGAGGAAGGGAAGGAAGGATAAAATTTGAAACTCAATTTTAAAAAATGAATGTTAAAAATTGTTTTTACATGCAATTGGAAAAATAAAATATTTAAATATACACATATGTATGAATAAATACATTATATGTGTATATGCATATGCATATATAAACACACATTCCTGCACATATAAACATACATCCAAACATACATAAATAAACACACACATATACACACACCCTGGGCAAATCAATTAACCCTCTTTGCCTCAATTTCCTCATCTGCCAAAGGAACTGAAAATGAAAGTGCAAACCATTTCAATGTCTTTGCCAAGAAAACCCCACACGTGTCACAAGGTATATATATATAAAATGAAAATGAAAATGGCTAAATGTCAACAATTAGCCAACCATTCTTAAATATAGTTTGAAATTGATTTTAAAAATTCAAAAAGTCTTTGACCCTGTGATAACAATGTTAAGCATTTCCCTAAAGTTGTCAAAGACATAAAGAACAGTCATATAAAGACCAATATATTTATAGAATTATTTTCTATAGCAACAAAGAATTGATGCAAAAACAGATACAGCAGTTGGAGAATGATCCAAAAAATGTAATTGAATATCACTGAGACATAAGAGCTTACACAAAATGAAGAATACAAAGAGGCATGAAAAGTCACGTAAACTGAGGCAAAGCAAATAGAACTAAAAACAATGCACAAGACTAACAAGGTAACTAAAAAGAGCAAACAATGACAAGAAAGGGATGAATGTATTGATCAACCTTGGTCCTTGAAGAAGAAAGAAGAAAATATATTTCTCTTCTCTGCAGAGGGGGCTGGTTATGCATTGGGAACATTGCACACATATCCTGATAGTTGATAAATTGTTAAATTTTTGCTGAATTACCTGTAACAAATTCTTAAAACTGAAAATCATAATAATCACTCCTTGAAGAAGATGGAAACAGTTTAGTAATTAGAGCAGGAAGCCAAAATAGTTATATAACAACTTGCCCTCTTCTCACCACTCCAATTCCATCCCAACTTATCATGGGAAAACCCAACATCACCATGATATGAGTGGGCATTTATCTTGGCAGTCAATTAGGAATAATGGCATGGCCCACTCTCTTTAGGACTAGATATAAAAGAGTACAAAGTTATTTTATGGTAAGTAAACACATGTAGATAGGCTGCCTAAAAAGTATAAAGAGGACTGTAGCTGGTCACATAGACATAAAAAACGTAGGAATTTGAAATCAAGAATTTAGGCAAAAGGTACTTTTTTCAGGCTCCACTTAATGATTTTAAATGCTTTGCTTTTCCTCCCATTTATTCACATGAGAAACCAAAAAAGAACTTTGTGATTGAAAATACCCAGAAAACTCTTGTCAATTTATTGAAAAGGAAGTCTCTAAAACAATTCCAAAGGGATAAAATAGTGTAACCACATGTTATGATATTAAATAGTAATTACAAGGACTTTCTAATCCCAAATCACATATAGACTTATGACAAAAACCTTGGCCTTGGGGCACCAAAAGAAAGATGTTACAACTCAGACAATGTCTGTGGGTGCTACTTAGTTGTTCTGTTTCAAAAAACTCTGGAGTCAATACATATTTATTTGGGTTCCTTTAGAAATGAAAAATTATGAGGGTTTTGAAGAATTTTCTTACAGGAGTTTAGGGGTCAACACTAACTTTAACGTTATCAGACATTCCTATCATTTCATTTTGAGAAATCAATTTTAGAAAATCAATTGAGAAAATGATAGGCATTAAAATACTTCAATGGGACTTTTAGAAAAAGATTAATACTACTTATCCAATGTTATTAGATAAAAATATAGTTATAAAAATAAAGATAACTATTAAATGGGGTATTGTTTCAATGGTTTGTTGATTTTACTTTTTTTCTTTCTTTCTGTTGTCTAGTAAAGTTTTCTGTGTCATCTGAAATGCATTTAATAGGAAACATTTCCAAAAGATTCCTATTTAATGTTTTTTGAGTCACTGGATTTTAGGACATTTGAAAACTACCCAAAGGCAGAATAATTTGAGCAAACTGAATGAGAAGTTTTCCAAACAACCTAAAAACACTCAAGAAGTTTTTAAAGAAATTTTCTTCTTCTGAGATAACTCATATAACTTTGGGGAATTAGGAGGCACAGTAGATAGAGAACAATCAGAACAACTCATCTTCCTGAGTTTAAATATAGCCTCCAATACTTACTAGATGTATGACCCTGAGCAAGTCACTTAATTCTGTTTGCCTCAGTTTCCTTATCTGTAAAATGAGCTAGAAAAGAAAATGTCAATTCTCTCCAGTATCTCTGCCAAGAAAACCCCAGATGCAGTCACAAAGAGTCATATACCAGTGGAAAACAACTGAACAGCAGCAACATAATTTCAGAAATGGAAGGGATCATAAATTAAGTTAATCCCACCCAGAGCTTAATAAGAGTATTTTCTATCTCATCAAAAAATGATTATGCTGGGGCGGCTAGGTGCCGCAGTGGATAAAGCAACTGGCCCTGGAGTCAGAGTTCAAATCCGGTCTCAGACACTTACTAATTACCTAGCTGTGTGGCCTTGGGCAAGCCACTTAACCCCATTTGCCTTGCAAAAAATAAAACAACCTAAAAAAATGATTATGCTTCCTCCATTTGAAAATCTCAAAAAAAATACAGGAAGAGGGAAAAGGGGAAAAGGAAAAGAAGGGGAAAAGGTAATAAGCATTTATGAAGTTCCTATTTCATGCTAGCTACTTCAGTACTTTGCAAATATCACAACTCTATTGAGTAGGTGCCATTATTATTCTTATCTTACAGTTAAAGAAACTGAGGCAGATAGAGGTTAAATGACTTGCCCAGTATCACACATCTAGTATATGACTGAGGACCCATTTTAACTAGAGGTCTTTCTGGCTATAGACCTAGCTCACTATCCACTCTACTATGCACCTAGAGAAAAATCTATATCCTCACAAACTGAATCATTCCATTGAATTATTAAGAAATTTCTCCTAACAAGAAACTAAAATATCTCTTTGTATCTGGTACTTATGTCTCCTAGTTCTTTCCTATGGGAAAAATTTTATGAATGAGAAAAATGAGTTTTCAAGAAGTGACAGACCTTTTCCAAGATAGTCAGGATATAAAGGAGTCATTTTTAAACCCTCTCCTCCCGATAACTATTGGCTTACACCTCTCCTTCCCTTATGCCTGAACTCTCTGAGAAATCTACCTGCATTTCATATCTTCATCACCTCTCTTCTCACACTCTGCTAAACTATACTCTGGCCTTTGTCCTCTTCATCAGTTCTCCAGAAGCTAAGATCTTCTTCAATCAGATTACCTCTTTTTATCCTCTGCTTATTTTTGACATATTTAGTTAATTTAATGCTACCTTCCCCTTTAGAATCCCTGGAACACAATGTCAGACATGGTGTAAGTACTTAATAAATGATTGATCACTGACCAACCCCAGATCTCCTCATTCCAAGTCAGCCCTCTACCCTTGCCATAATTGGGTGGAGTCGGGTCAGAATCCCACAGTTCCCAAGTATATGAAATTCCAATGCATTAATTTTGAGAAATCACTTAATAATAGAGGATTATGTGATCTGTTTTCAAAAGGAACTGTGTATTTAAAGGGACATAGTAATTATTCATACTTTTAAAACCCAAATAATATCTTTAATAAAAAAAGAAAAAATTATTCATACTTTTCTGTAATGTAGCAGTACTAAAATTATGATAATCTTTATAACTAAGCTCATCAATATTTATTTATGAAAATGTTATCCAAACTAATTAAATAAAGTATATTTTAGTATAGATGTTCATATTATATCTAAAGTTGATCTTTTAAAGAAATTGTAATAGAACTAAAGCATTTTTAATTAATTTACCAGATCCTAATCCTATTTAACATGACATTTCTTTTGTGGAAAATAGTAATTATTATTATTATTACTTTTTTATATGAGTCATTTTATAGTTTGGTCATCATGCAAAGCCAGCTGTTAGTCCATAGAAAAAAATGACATAGTAATAGGTTCGTGCCCAGAGCGACAAACAAGTTATCTGCATGAATCATCTTAATGAATACTGGGATTTGTATAAGATACTCCTGTGTATCTCTCTCTCCTGGAAACAGTGCTTACATAATCAGAGTAACATTGAGATGAAATACAACTCAATGAATCTCTAGTACTGTTGTAAGAAGAAATAGATGAAGGCAATAACCTTATTTTAGGTGTCATGGTTTCACTTATCTGATGCTTCTGACTTATTACTTGCAGATCAGTCTGTCACAAGCTTGTGACCAACATTCTTTGTGATTTTTCAAAAGACTGGTAGAATTCATATTTTCTCTATATAGTAAAGATCTGATCCTAACTGTGGCTGCAGAAAGAATTAAGCAAGAAAAAAAGAAGGAAAGACAGAGGAACTGTTTTGCCAGCTCGTTCACTTGTTCATTGTTTGTCCTCCATTCTCAAAGGGGACTATGCTATCAGAGATATGAAGCCTTGGCATGCAAGTGAATTGGATTTAAGTGAGAGAGGAGCTATGCAAAGTCACATGCCTCAATCTCTCCTCTGGAACCATCTGAGTCCAGTGAACACATATGAATCAGGATGACTGCACTTGACCCTCTACCACTCCAATAACTTTGCCAAGAAAGCTCCAAATAGGGACACAAAGAGTTGAACAACTAAAATGGCTTACAAGAACAGTTCTTATCATAATGCCTTTTGATTGGCTGTTGACTGACTGCTCTCTGGTTATCATATTTAATATATAATTTGTTTCATGATTTCAACCTTTGCCTCAAATTGAATAGGAACATAAGGTTCTGCTTTCTCTCTTCAAGATAGTTTCGCATTTCCAGAATATGATGTGTTTGAACTGTCAATGAAATGCTTTTTATAGTAATATCTTAGAGCAAAATAAAATTATGAAGTTCTCAGAATGAAAGATAAATACCACTGCATACCTACTCACCTGCTTAAAATCTTCTTGTTCTGTTCATTGAATATTTACTTAATGAAATGAGTGCTTTGATTTACATTTTTTTAAAACCCAGTCTTGACAACATTCCAAAACCAAACTTCATTTCAGCTCCTCAGTCTCTATGATATAGTTTTATAATTGAAGTGATGGTCATTTTCTAGTTTAAAATATAGCTGTTTTCCCCACTTAAATCAGCTCATTTGATAGTTCATGTAGTAGTGAAACAAACAAACCAAAAATCTGTACTTTTTTCTAAATAAATGCTGTAATTGCCCCCCCAACTCCCCCCCAAAATCCTATCATAATCCAGCTACTGAATAATTTGAGATATAGGTTCAAATCATAGAACAGGTTAAAAATAAAACATTATAGCCCAAGTCAGTCAAAAGTAAATTAGTCAATAGTTGATCAATCAATAATCATCTCTTAAATATCTTCTATGTGCTGATCATTAGGAATACTAAAATGCACAAATGTGGTCCCTTCCCTCAAAGAGCCAATATTCTAATGGGGGAGACAACATATAAATACTTTTAATACATGATATATACATTATGTCATATATATATATATCAGGTGTATAATATTTATATATATATATATAAATACATTCAATACATATGCTATCATTCTTGTAACTCTAAGGTACTTTTTGGTTTTAAATCCATGATGCTATAATCTCTATAAAAGCCCATAAAATGAGGTAATGAAAAGAAAAATGGAAGAAATTAAAGACATTGAAGATACTCCCAAGGGAATCAACTCATCCCTGTACAGGAATCCTCTCTACAGTCCATCAACAAGTTGTCATATAATTTCTAGTGAAAAATATTTAGTGATGAAGAAGTAGCTACCTTTCTTGGCAGCTGGTCTACATTGGGACAGATATGATAATTAGGAAGTGTTTTCTTACAATGAGCCAAAATCTCTTTGCCACTTCTATCCTTTGCTCCTACTTCTATGATAAACAGCATGTTTAATCTTTGCCATATGACAATCATTTAAATACATGGAGGGGAAAATTACTCTGTTGTAGGATTTGCCATTCTCCACGTAAAACATTTTCAAGCCCTTCAACTAATCTGTCTCTCTCTCTCTCTCTCTCTCTCTCTCTCTCTCTCTCTCTCTCTCTCTCACACACACACACACACACACAAACACCCACACACCTTCCTCTTCTGGCTATATATATATATATATATATGCTATCAATAAATTGTTATTAAGAACCCACTATGTTCCAGCACTATGCTAAGGGATGGGAATGGAAAAAGAGTGCAAAGACAGTGTCTACCTTCAAGTAGTTCACAATCCAATGATAATTTGGGAGGTGTTTAGGATAAAGTAACATTTACTTTTCCCCATGATTTTAGTTTCGTTTTTATGCCTTCTAATCTATTGATCTATCAGAGATAGTAGAAAAGAATTTGAGAGCTTAATCAATAGAAATGAAATAGGTAAGTACATGAAATTTTTTTAAGAAGATGAGTAAAGTCTCTCAGACAACATGTAACTTCTCTGACAAGGTAATATGTCTCAAAAAATATACTTGAGCCTAAGCATATTAGACCAACTAGCTGGGAAAAAAACTCACCTTTTTTTTAAACTAAGTCTAAATCTTTGATAGAAAAAAATGGGAAGTTTCTATCCCCAACCTGGGAGCAGGTTGTTGTGGGGCTGGTAGGAAAAGTTGTTTTCTGAAAGATCTATAGGTGGAATGAAGTCTTTAAATATAGGGTTTAAACAAAGAGCTTGGTGAAATGGACTCTTCTCATGAGGACTTTAAATGAAACAAGAAGTTAAAACATAGAGAAATAAGCTCCATGATGACAAAACTAGAGCCTGACAGCCACCAATAACAACTCAAATTAACAATTCAAAAGCAATGGTTGTGTAGTATCTAGAAAGTAATGCACATCCAATGGGGAAACAAGTATGAAAAATGAATGTATGTCCAAGAAAGATGCCTAACCCCAGGAAGAGAGTTATATTCAGGCTCCATGGGAGGAGTAAGACTACCATGCCATTGGTAGTGAAGGGTTTGGGGCATAAATTGCCTTTCTGTGCATGTGCTGTACATGTATGATCCCTTTACTCAGACCCTATGTCTGTCCATTTTGCCCTTTAATGATGTATGTATTTATCAGAGACAAATTTATAGGTGAAATGCTTTATGGCAACTTTTATTATTATGATATTTAATTTAATTCTTTTGTTTTGATCCAATTGTGTCCCTGCTGTTGGTGCTGAATTATTTCAGTAGTGTCTGACTCTTCATGACCCCATTTGGGGTTTTCTTGACAAAAATAATGAAGTGCCATTCCCTTCTCCAACTCATTGTACAGATAAGAAAACTAAGGTAAATAGGGTTAAATGAGTTGGCCAGAGTCACCCGGATAGTAAGTATTTGAGACTACAGTTAAACTCAGAAAGATGAGTCTTCCTAAATTCATTCAACTAAAGAGGTGCTAAGGTATGGAATAACAAACAGAAGATTAGTAATAACTGTGGCACCTAGCATACTATCCATTGAGGCACCTAGTCTCACTCTATTATATCTACCAACAAACTAATTAAGGGGGATCACATCCATGAGAAATAATGAGTTACATGATATGAGCAGATGTGGACCCACAGAGAACCTTGAAACTGAGAAAATGCAACCTTATCCATAGAACCTTATCAAAAAGTCAGGGGTCTTGAGGTGCAACAAAGGACAAATGGTTTGCAATAGTCTACCTAGGTCAATACTGGTGAATTGGAGAAGCAAATAACTAGGTTCCACTCAACTTTCTCATTCCATTGATTTCCAAATATATTTTAGAAGGTTCAGGTTAAACTGAAGCAGCATGTTTTTTTTTTTTGTATCTAGTTCTCCTCAACTGAAATTATTGGTGGATTTAATAATAGCAGCATGGCTCTTTATAAATTTCTGATAGTAGCCAATAAACACCATTAAAAAGTAATTCCCGCCCCCCCACAAAAAAAGTCAGCATGGGAATGGAACCAGGTGTCTGAGAGAAATAAGAAACTTTCCTAACCTCTCATGGTCTGCCCTCAGAAACAATGTTAATCAGGTCTCTAAATGGATTCTGGCACAACAGAATCCACAAAAGAATAGAATGGAGCATTTTTCAGCTTAAGAGAGGTCTGTCTCACTAAAGTTACAAAGCCCAAAATAGGAACAGAGACCAGCAGGTCCTTGTCAATCAATGCACAGTATAAACTACCTGGAGACTGAGCCACAGCAGAGTTCTGTAGCTGAGGCCCCCAGGCACAGCAGGCCAGCTGGGAGGTCACCACACAGGAGTATAAGAACCCCCTGCAGCTGACTCAATTGGGCTAGATGACCCTAGTCCAGTGAGCAAGGTGCTAGCATTCCCAATAATCTGTGAGTGGGTCTGTCATCCAACACAAGAAGCAGGGGTTAGCATGCCTGTGGCTCAGGAGCAGAACTCAAAATGAATAAGAAAAGTCAGGGAAATGCCCTGACAATAGAAAGTTCCTATGTTGATAAGGAAGATCACAACACCATCTCAGAAGAGGATGGCAGAAAAAGTACTACATGTGAAGCTCCAGAGGGGAATACAAATTGGTCTCCAGTCCAAAAAAGATTTCTAGGAAGAGCTCAAGAAATATTTTTAAAATCAAGGAGAAAAATTGGGAAAAATGCAAGAAAAATTCAGCATCTTTGCAAAAGGAAGCTTCAAGATTGACTGAAGAAAACAAATCCTTTAAAAATACAAATAGCCAAATGGACATAGAAAAGAACTCTTTAAAAATAGGATTGGGCAAATAGATAAAGAAAATAATTCCTTCAAAAATGCAATTGGGCAAATGGGGAAAAAATAACTACTTTAAAATTAGAATCAATCAAATGGAAAAGAAGATGCTAAAGTTAACTGAAGAAAATAATTTCTTGAAAACTGACTTTGATAAGCAGAAGTTATTGTCCCTATGAGATATCAAGTGTTAGTAAAGCAAAATTTTAAAAAATGAAAAATGGAAGAAAATGTAAAATATCTCATTGGACAACCAACCAACTTGGAAAATAGATCCAAGAGAGATGATTTAAGAATTATTGGACTACCTGAAAGCCATAATCAAAAAAAAAAAAAAGAGTCTGAATATCATCTTTAAAGAAATCATGAAGGAAAAATATCCTGATATCTTTGAAGCAGAGGATAAAATGGTCTTTAAAAGAATCCCGCAATCACCTCCTGAAAGGGATCCCAAAATGAAAATGCCAAGGAATATTGTAGGCAAATTCCAGAATTATCTGTTCAAGGAGAGAATACTGCAATCAGTCAGAAAGAAATAATTCAAATACTAAGGAGCCATAGTCAGAATTATGTAGGACCTGGAAGCATGAATATTAAAAAGATCAAAGGACCTGAAACATGATATTTCAGAGATAGAAGAGTTTGGATTGCAACCAAGAATCAATCACTCAGCAAAATGAGCATATTTTTCAGGGGGAAAAGATGGACATTCAAGAAAACAATTGACTTTCAAATTTTCCTGATGAAAAGATGAGAGCTGAACAGAAAATTGGATATTCAGACATAAGACTCAAGAAACACATGAAAAAGGAAAATAGGGAAAATAAAAAGAATATTTAATAAAATTAGCTGGTTATATCCTTCCATGGGAGTATGATATTCATAACTCTCGAGAACTGCATCTCTATTAAAGAGAGTATACTTAGATAGTATGGTGGTAAGTTAATTTTAATGGGATGATCTAAAAAAATCCTTATGACTTTTTATAAAAAAAAAGGATTTGTTCTGGTAAGTGAGAGAAGGGGAGGTGGAATGGGTAAATCAAATCATACAAAGAGACATAAAGGACATATTACAGAGGAGGAAAAAGAAAGGAGGGGTAAGAATTGCTTGAATTTTACTTTCATTATATTTGACTCAAAGAGGGAATAATATATACACTCAGTTGGGGCTAGAAATTTATCTTACTACAGGAATTAGGAAGGAAAAGACGGGGAGGAAGGAGGAACTGATAGAAAGGATAGCAGAAGATTAAAAGGAGATTGGGAAAGGGGAAAATAAAGAGAGGAGGGGTTCATATAAGGGAAGGTAGATTGAGGGAGGTGGCAATCAGAAACAAAACACTGGTGAGGAGGGTTAGAGTGAAAATAAGAGAATGGTTCAAATAGAAGGAAGATAGGGTGTAGGGTAATACAGAGTTAGTAATCATAACTGTGAATGTGAATTCTTCCAAAAAACAATTGAAGCAGGTAGCAAAATGCATTAAAAACCAGAATCCTACAATATGTTGTTTACAAGAAACATATATAATAGGTAAAAGTAAAAAGTTGGGAGAGAATATATTATGCTTAAGCTAAAGTGAAAAAAGCAGGGGTAACAATCCTTATTACAGATAAAAGCAAAAGGAAAAATAAATCTCATTAAAAGGGATAAGGAAGGGAAAAAAAGGGATAAGGAAGGAAACTAAATCTTCCTAAAAGGCACCAAACACCAAGTAATATCAATACTAAACATATATACATACAGTCATATATATAAATATATATATATATATATATATATATATATATATATATATATATATATACACACACACACACACACACACAAAGTGGTATAGTACTCAAATTCTTAGAGGAGAAATTAAATGAATTACAGGAAGACATAGACAGCCAAACTGTGCTAGTAAGGGATCTCAACCTTCCTATCTTAGAATTAAATAAATCTAATCACAAAATAAACAAGAAGGAAGTTAAGGAGGTGAACAGAATTGTAGAAAAGTTAGACATAGATCTCTGGAGAAAATTGAATGGATATAGAAAGGAATACACCTTTTTCTCAGTGGGTACATGGCACATACACAAAAACTGACAGCATATTAGGGCATTAAAAAAAACCTCACACAAATAGAGAAAAGCAGAAATACTAGATGCATAATTTCCAGCTCATGATGTAATGAGAATCACATGTAATAAAGGACCATGGAAAGAAAATAAAAATTAATTGGAAAGAAATAATTTAATTTTAAAGAATGAATGGATCAAATAACAAATCACAGAAAAAATCAAGAATCTTACCTAATTCATAACAATAATCAGACAATATACCTATAATTGTTGGATACAGCCAAAGTAGTTAGTAGCAAAAATTTTATAGCTCTAACTGCTTACATGAAAAAATAATGAGGGGATGAATAAATTGTGAGTACAACTAAAAATATTAGAAAAATAATAAATTAAAAATCCCCAATTAAATATCAAGTTAGAAATTATAAAACTCAAAGGAAAGATTAATAAAATGAAAGCAAGAAAAATATTGAATAAATAATACTGAATTGGTTTAAAAAACCAATAAAATAGATAAATCTTTGATCAATTTGATTTAAAAAAAAGAAGGAAGGAAACCAAATTATCAGTGCCAAAACTGAAAAGGGTGAATTTACCACCAATTGGGAGGAAATTAAAGTAATAATTGCCCAACCATAAGTCAACAAATCTTACAAGTTAAGTGAAATGACTGAGTATTTACAAAAATATAAAATGCCCAGATTAACAGAAAAGGAAATAAAATATTTTGTAATCCTATTTCAGAAAAATAAATTGAACAAGCCATTATTGGGCTCCTTAAGAAAAAGTCTACAGGGTCAGATGGACTTATAAGTGAATTCTACCAAGCATTTAAAGAACAATTAATTCCAGTTCTAAATAAACTTTTTTAAAATGGTGAACAGGTTCTGCCAAATTCCTTTTATGACACCAAATGGTGCTAATACCTAAACAAGGTTTGTCAAAACAGAGAAATAAATTTCCCCCAATCAATATTAATACAAAAATTTTAAATAAAATATTAGCCAGGAGATTACAGCAATCACTAGGAAAACACAGTATAATTAAGTAGGATTTATACCAAGAATATAGGGTTGATTCAATATTAAGAAAACTCTCAGCAAAATTGACCACATCAAATCTAACAGAAATTCTATGATTATCTCAAAAGATGCTGAAAAACCTTTTCACAAAATGTAGCACCTATTAAGAATAAAAAAAATACACTAGAAATTGGCAGCTAGATGGCACAGAAGATAAAGCAACAGCCCTGGAGTCAGGAGGACTTAAATTCAAATGTGGCCTCAAATACTTAATAATTACCTGGTTATGTGACCTTGGGCAAGTCACTTAGCCCCATTGCCTTGCAAAATAAATAAAAAATAAAAATAAAAAACACTAAAAAGTATCGGAATAAGTGATAAGTGATGAACAGTATTATCTAATACCATCGGCAAGCAATATGTTTTATGCAAATAAGTTAGAAACATTCCTAGTAAGATCAGAGGCAAAACAAGGATACCTATTATCAAAACTATTATTTCATATTGTATTAGCATATTTTGCAATAAGAGAGGAAAAAGAAATTGAAGGAATTAGATTAAGCAACATGGAAACAAATCTCTCACTCTTTGAGGAGGATATAATGGTATACTTAGAGAATTATAGAAAATCAATATTTAAACCTTTTTTAAGACAGTGGGGTTAAGTGACTTGCCCAAGGTCACACAGCTAGGTAATTATTAAGTGTCTGAGGCCGGCTTTGAACTCAAGTCCTTCTGACTCCAGGACCAGTGCTCTATCCACTGCACCATCTTGCTGCCCTGAAAATCAATTTTTAAAAAACTATTTGAAACAATTAGCAATTTTAACAAAGTTTCAAGAAATAAAATAAACCCACATAAATCATTAGCATTGATATATATATACTCACAGGAACAAGAAATAGAAAGAAAAAATCTATTTAAAGTAACTGTAGACAACATAAAATACATGGGAGTCTATCTGTCGAGACAAACTTAGAAACTAGATAAAAACAATTACAAAACACTTTTCACAAAAATAAAATCAGATCTAAATAATTGGATAAATGTCAACTACTAATGGGAAGGCAGAACCAATATAATATAAATAACAGTTCTACCTAATTAAAATATTTTTTCAGTGCCATAACAATCAACCCACCAATTTTTTTTTTTTTTTACAGAGCAAGAAAAAGAGTAACAAAAATCATCTGGAGGTGGGGCAGCTAGGTGGCACAGTAGATAGAGCACTGGCCTTGGAGTCAGGAGTACCTGAGTTCAAATCCGGCCTCAGACACAATAATTACCTAGGCCTTGGGCAAGCCTCTTAACCCAATTGACTTGAAAAAATCTAAAAGAAAAATCATCTGGAGGGACAAAAGATCAAGAATATAAAGGGAATTAATAAAAAAATTGCAACCAACCTATCATACCCTATACCAAGATAAGGTCAAAATGACTGCAGGATTTAGATATAAAGGTTAATATCATAAACTAATTAGAATATGGTAAGATGAGGCATTTTGTGACCAAGCAAGAGAAAGAGAACATTATAAAATGTGAAATGGATAATTTTCATAACCTTAAATTAAAAAGATTTTGCACAAATAAAACCAATGCAAACAAGATTTAAAAGAATGCAGTAAACTGAGAAACAATTTTCACAGCTGGTGTTTCTAATTAAAGACTCATGTCTAAAATAAATAGAGAACTGAGTCAAATTCTAAGAATTCAATTCATTCCCCAATTGATAAATGACAAAAGGATATGAACAGGCAGGATTCAGATGAAGAAATTAAAGCTCTCATTGGTCATATCAAAAAAAATGCTCTAAAGCATTATTGATTGGAGAAATGTAAATTAGAACAACTCTGAGATATCACCGCATGCCTGTTATATTGACCAATATGAAAAAAAATGGAAATAATCAACATTGGAGGAGATGTGGAAAAACTGGGACACTAATGCATTGTTGTTAGAGTTATGAACTGATCCAACTATTCTGGAGAACAATTTATAACTATACCCAAAGGGCAATAAAACTATGCATAGTCTTTGATCTAAGAATACCACTACTAGGTCACTATCCCAAAGATCATAAGAAAAGGGAAAATTCCACATGTACAAAAATATTTATATCAACTCTTTTTTTAAGCAACAAAGAATTGAAAATTGAGGGGATGTCCATAAATTGGTGAATGGTTGAACCTGAAGCTGATGGAGTATTATTATTCTTCTGTAAAAAATCATGAGTGACCAGACTTCAGAAATGCCTGGAAAGACTTCTATGAACTGATGCTGAGTTAAATGAGCAAAACCAGAAGAACATTACAGAACACATTAACAGAAATATTGTAAATATCAACTATGAAGGACTTGCTCTCAGCAGTACAATGATCAAAGACAATTCTAAAGGACTTGTGATGGAAAGTGCCATTCACACCCAGAGAATAAAATTATGGAGTCTGAATTCAGAATAAAGTACTCAATTTTCAATTTTAAAAATTTCTTTATTACTTTATTTTTTCCTCTTATGATTTTTTCCCTTTAATTCTGATTCTTCTTTCACAACCTGACTAATAAGGAAATATATCCAACATAGTTATACAAGTATAACCTATATCAGATTATTTACTGTCAAGGGGAGGGGGGATACAATGGAGGGAGAGAGAAAAAAATGTATAACTCAAAATCTTACAAAAAATGAATGTTGGTAACTATCTTTGCCTATAGCTGCAAAAACAAATTAATTTTTTTTAAAAAAAATCAGCATGTTATAGTGGAAAGATGACTAGATTTGTGGTTAGAAAATCTGCTTTCAAATTTCTGACCCTTCAAGTACCAAACTTTTTCCTTTGAGCAAGCTGTTTTTTTTTTCATTCCTCTGAAGCTCAATTTAAAATCAAGAAAAATGAAGAGCTTGGGTTGCTTGAGTTCTGGGGTCTCCTCTAAATTTAAATGTATGATCTTATATTCACAAAAACAAGAATTTTTTTTAAGACTGAAGTCTTAAAGGGTTTTTAGATGTGGTTAGGTCAGAAGCACATCTCTACTCTGAATCTGTGCTCTTCCTTGCTGAGATTTTACAAGCCATAAACTTGTGAGAAACTGCAAATTTGACATTCACCATTGACAGTTTATTCAATCAGAATAGCTTTCTCTAGCTGATCTAATCGTTCATCTTTCCTCCCATTTTAACAAAGACAATGAGGTCATCCATTTACAGTAACATATATTTCATGTATCCAACCACTTTCTTCATAAACCATTGAAAAGCAGCAGGAGTTTTTCAGATGCTTTTGAGTTGAAATCCCATTAAAAACTGTGGCTCAATGGATAGAATTCTGGATCTGAAGTCAGAAAGACTCATTTTTATGAGTTCAAATCCAGCTTCAGACAATTATTAGCTGTGTGACACTTAAATCATTTTTTTACTTTACCTCAGTTTCCTTAACTGTAGAATGTGCTGGAGAAGGGAATGGCAAACCTCTCCAGTATCTTTGCCAAGAAAACCCCAAATAGGGTAATGAAAATCTGAAATGACTGAACAACAAAATTCTTCTTTTTGTCTTCTGCTATAGGAATCTTATGGTATCCACAGCATAAATTCAAGACTGAAAATCATGTTATATTCTGGTATTATGTCTTGTTATTATGGTCTGCATTTTTTTAATTCTCTAAATCATAGGGCAAGAGGTGGAAATATAGAAGGGAGTAAGCAGAATGGTGCCTATGCAGAGACCTGACATGAAGAGGGTTAAAGAGCAGCAAAATGGTGAGTTTGGGTTAGTCTATAAATACTGAAAGCTCATCAGTCAGAAGTTTATGACCCAAACATAGGAAAAGGAATGGCTAGTTGGAGGTGGTGTGAAATAGTGAATACATTTTTGTAGCAATTGCTCACAATGCATACATACTATTCTACCTCAGTACTAATTAGATTTATCCTCAACTCTCTGGGGTATATAATACCCTTGCCCACTTGTACTAAACTGATCTCATCCACTTCTTCAGATTTACTGCTTTTCTCTCTACTGACTTCCATGGTTGACTGTCCTCAAAAATGGGTCCCCTTCCTCTATATCAAAAGGTAACAAAAAAAAAAAACTTAACATATGATTGTCATACTGTCAATATCACTGAATGACCACTCTGATATTGCAAATATTCCTTCTATGTAACTTCTGGACTATCAGCCTTCAGTCTCCTCTCAAGTCCAAAATATGGTCTTTTTAAGGCTTTTCTGCTACTTAATCCTTTGTAGTCACTTGTCAGTCCTTTATTACTCCCATTAAATGGCCAAAGACTCAACTGGCTAGTGTCAACTTCGAGAGGTAACTAGATGGCACAGTGGATAGAGTGGACCAAGTTCTGGATTTAATCGAGGAAGACTTAGTTTAAAATCTGATCTCCTATACTTACTATCTGGAGTATGACTCAGGGCAAATCACTTAAGCTAAATGCCTGCCTCAGTCTCCTCATATAAAATGGGGATAATAAATAGCACATCTCTCTCACGTTTATCATGAGAATCAAATGGGATAATATTTATAAAGCATTCTGCAAACTTTAAAGCACTATATAAATGCTAGCTATTAGTAAATATTACTTTTAAATGCAAGTTGTTAATAAGACTATGATGGGAACTCTAGATCCACTACTTTGTGACCAGAGTACATTTTCTAAGTACATATTTTTCCTTAATAAGTCATTTCAGTCTATCTATTGACAAATCTTTGCATCATAAAAAGGTTTTAAACTGCCTAAGTGAGTCTTTGCTCATTTTTAATTGATGGAACAGTGATCATTTTCTAAATATTCTCCCCAATTCTTATCTCACCAGGAATTTTTGAATAACCAGTATTTTGGAAAATTTTAGAACATAGAATGGGCTTTAATCCCCTTTACCTACTCTTTAGTAATTATTGATAATATTTCCCTAATTATTACACATTACCATTTCTATAGTCCTCATTTTACAAATCAAGTTCACTCTTAGAACCAGAAGACTTCATTATGTAACTTCACAATTCTAAATTTTTGACATCCACTTTTTTCAATTTTTACCTAAAAATATGCTCAGCTATGATACCAGTGAAAATGATCCATATGCAATTCTATAATAATGATAGCTATAAAGCAGACATATATGCAATTAACACGCAATGAGACAGGTGATAGCAATGAAATCAATACCACCTTCAATTAAGCAACTGTGTAATCAATAGCATAAAACCAAGTATTGACTAATATAGCAAGCAGTAGTACACTGGCATTTACAATTTGTAATGCATTTGGAATCCTATGGGAAAAATTGGGTTGACAGAAGAAAGAATCCTAGTGGAGTTATGGTCCAGTTATGGTCAGGATGTCAGGGAAATAATACTCTAGTTGGAGAAGATGTTAATTAGACAAGGGTACACTTAAGTAACTTTAGTGGCTAAAACAATATTCGCTAATGACAGAGGTATCAACTTCTTGCTTGCCTCTTCTTTGATCTTCTTATGGAGATATTGTGCTGATAGAATCACCAGTCTTAAGTGTTCATGCTTAACTTAGTGCCTAGGAATATAATAATTACTCAATAAATGTTAGTTGGTTGGTGGTTGATTAATAATATTGATTGCTGACATAGCAAATGCAGTTTTGCAACTCTATGAGGCAGATGCTTTTATCATTTTTCCATTATATACATGAGAAAACTAAGACTTATAGTGGTACAGGTTAAAATAACCCAATTCTTAAAATTAGCATAGCAAAAATGTGTTTTTTCTTTCTATTCATGTTCCTCATTATTTTTATTTATTTTTATTTGTATTGATTAGTTGGGCAAATCACTTAACCTCTGTTTGCTCTTGTTTCCTCAACTATAAAATGGGGATAATAATAACAAGTGTTGCAAGGTGGTTGAGAGGATTTAATGAGATAATATTTGTAAAGTGCTAAATAAAGATTATGGCACATAATAGGTGCTTTATAAACATTAGTTGCCATTGTTGTTGTATAGTATTTGATGGTTTATAAAGTGGTTTTACATTCATTTCTTCTTTGAGCCTCATAAAAATCCTGCTTATCAGGCTGGTGATAGAAGAATTATTATCCCCATTTTGTGCCATAAAATAGATTCAAGTGAGTCAAGTAATACTTCATGGTGTGAGAGATAAGATTGTAATTTGTATACCCTCTATCTTGAATCCACACACCATTTTGTTTGTACATCTCCTGTGAAATTATCATATTACTACATAATTGTATTGATAATTCCTTCCTATTAGATGATAAGTCCCTTGAGGGTGAGAATTCTGTATTATTAAGTTTTTGTTAACTTTAGTCCCTCACACAAGTGCTTTCTATGTAGGTCCTACTAAAAAATGCTTGTTGAATCACATAATAAGGAATCTGGTCCAGTTCAAAGGTTCTTAGTCTTTTTAGCATAGAACTTTTTGTCAGTCTAATGAAGCCCACAGACCATTTTTTAGAATAATATGTCTAAATATATAAATTATAAAGAATTCCAAAGGAAACCAATTATTTTGAAATGTAGTTATCAAAATATTAAGAAATAAAATTGAAATAGAGCAACATGTGCTTCTTTATTAATACATTAACAGCTTTGTGAAACTTTAATAAACCTTAAAAATTTCTCACTTTCTCCAAAGTTCTGATCAATAAAGGACTGTAGACAGGGAATACTGGGAAAGAACATAAATGTCTGGGTCATCTAAGTGAGAAAATGAGACTTCACCTACTATCATGTGTGATATTCCAATGGATCTAATCACTATGGTCAAAAAGTAATGATCTGCAACAATAATAATGTGATAGAAAATACCTTGAATGAAAAGCTATCAGTTTATTAGAGGCTAATAAAAATGAATATACAATTATATTCATATATTAAATCTTTTCCCAGTCAAGTTCATGGGCCCTCTGAAATTGATCCATAGACATCTTTGGGGTTCATGAACCTCATGTTAAGAACTCTTACTATAGATGCTTTTTAAGCTGCTTCCAGCTCGAAACTGAAAAGTTTATGATGAGATTCATACTTTGTGTGTCACATCTGTCACTTCTGACAATTGATTTTTGCATTATTTTATATGAAAAGTCTTTTTTAAAAGAAAGTCTTATTTTATAGGAAAAGTCTTAGACTTGAAAAAGATGGATTAAAGCCCTAAATGCATGATTTACTAATCCCTGCAACATTAGGCAAATGAATCTCCTTAAACCTATTTTCCAAGCATTGGATTGTGTCCAATCATTCTTTTATCATATACCTGACCATAATAATTATTGTAAAAATCAAATAAAATACCCTATGTAAAGACACTTTGGAAATTGGCAAGTCTTATAAAAAACATCACTGACTTTGTACAGATTTTTAAAAATTGATCAAGTTTAAACCATAAGCCCCCATATCTGAAAGTCAATCCTCAAATTGGCTAATACAAATGCATTCTAAATGGAAATGTCAACACAGCATTCAATCATGCATGACTGGCACTGATGATTAGGGAAAAAAAGAAAAGAAAAAGAAAAAGAAAACTACACAGTTGTGCCATTACCTTATTAATTGGCACATTATTTACCAGAAGAAGAACTTGCACAGCATGCTACTACTTTGGGGAAATTTTCACAGCAGTCGGAACACAGCAGGCCCCCTGCACAAAAGTTCAGCAAGGAAATAGCGTAACAGCCTCATAAGCACCTCTTAATGAATTTGTTCTTCACAAAAGATGAGTCAGAGTAACAATTTTCCTTTCTATCGAAAGTTGGCCCTTTCAAGCTACTGGGCCTTCAAGTGTTTCTGTATTCTTCCCCTAGTTAACACTTTAATCCTGTAATAACATACTAGAATTCACATCAAGATACCTTGGAATAATTTGCATTTATAACAAATTACATCCAGAAAAGAGCTCTTAACCAAAACGCAGTGGGAGAGAAAAGGCAAAATGTGATGCCTAAAAAACATAACTACATAATTCTAATGATCCTCTTGGAACTCAAAAGGGCATCTAATGGTTGTTTCCAGAATTTCTTTCATATCAGTGATTTAAGAAGTCCAGACATCCTCAAAAATTTTTTATCAAATAGATAATGGAGTTTTATAATACCTGTTCCCTTATATAATTTGAAGGGATACCTGAACTATTTTGAGAAAGAATTTACTTAGGTAAGAGGCACTATATAACTTCAAAGTGAGACTATAATATAAGGAAAAGACCTGAAATTAGGTACCAAAAATGTAGTTTTTCTTCCAGCTTTCCATTTCCATTAAAGCATTCTGACATTTGCCAAGCATCCTCAGGGTGCTCTTCAGCCCTGGCATCTGCTACTCAAGAAACCTTCCCACTGCTAACTGAATCAGGTCCAAATGCCTCATCCTGGGTTTTTTTAAAAATAATTTTACAATAATTTACTAAATCTCTCCTATCTATGCAAATGAACTTTGAAAGCTAATAACTATAAGCAGATATTAAGATTTTATTTTGAAATAAAAATTGTTATTCTACTATTTCTATTTTCTTTGCCTGATGAGTAAAAGAAAATAAGTCACACAAAGTAACATAAGTGATCCTTCAGGACACAAAAATCACAAAACAAATTGATTTCTGCTGAGAAAGTCTATTAAAATTTTAGTCTTTATCGTTTAGGAATCGCCTCTAAAGTCTCTGTGATTCCACTAAAAACACAGTATTAGTATCTAAAAATCTGTATCTTGGGAGCCTAATACCACAAATGTCCCATCTTATCTTTTTTATTAAACACACATGTCTACTCCAGTCCTCAAAATATGGTAAACTTTTTCAAACTCCATTCCTCTGCTCATATTCTTCCCTTCACCTAGAATTCTCTTTCACTGTTTCTCAATCTATTCAAATCCCAACTTACTTTAAATTCAGTGTTTATGATGACAAATTCATGGTATACTGATCTTTTCTGTATCTGACCTTCTATAACTCACTCTTTGGTTTGTAATCAGAAAGTCACAGGATTATAAAAAGCTAGAATTTTATTCAATCTAATTTACCAAACATATTAAGACTCCACTTTGTGAAAGACATGGTACTATATATGGGGAATAGAGATAGAAAAAAGCAAGTCACACAAGCGTGCCTCCTCAAGGGGCTTACTAAATATAAGAGTTGGGTATAAGACATATACTCATTTAACTGCAAGTTATATTATGATTGATTATTTAGGAAAGTTCAAATAGATAGACATCATAAATTTTAGGAGGGAGAGATTACTTCTAGCTGGGAGAATCAGAGATGACTTCTTGGAAGTGGTTTACACCTGATTTAGGTCTCAAAGGAAGATGGTGATTTTAAATAGCTCTGTCAATAGAGAACATTTCAACTTCAGGTAAAGGGATAACATGGACAAATGCACAAGGTCAGAAGGGGCTAAAGTAAAATTATGGAATGCTGAGAGATCCAGTTTGATTTCCACTTCCTGCATGAATAGAAGGAAGGAGTGTAAAAAAATGGGAAAAATTAGTCAAAATTGGATTACTACAGCAGCTCCTGAAAGCCATAATAAGGAATTGGTAATATTAGTTAGTAGGTAATGAGTAGCCATTGATATATAAACAGAAGAGAACTACATGATTAAAACTATGATGGAGGAGACATTATATATATATATATGTATATATATATATACATATATATATATATAATTTTATAGGAATGTCATTTTATGGATGAATAAATATGGAAAGTGGGAGATGCTGATATAATCAATTGATAATTCATAGACTGAGTATTCAAAGAAAACTTGAATATCATATAGTCCAGTCCTTCTAAAGCATTGGTACCAGTTAACATATATTCAATATCTGTGGCATAATTATATATATTGTGACTATATATATGTATATAACATATATGTGTATGTGGGGCGAGGAAAGAGACAGAGACAGAGAGAGAGAGAGAGAGAGAGAGGAGGGAGCCACTGAATCCAAATGGCTCTGAGGAGAAAGTGAGGTTGGTGACTTAGCACAGCACCCCCCTACTCAAATCCAGTTGATGTACTTGTCATGCCATCACCTCTCTGATATCGGGGTCTTCTTAGAAAATGAAGGACAAGCATTATTAAGCATACCAAGAAGGGTATTAGCATACTGGGGTCTGGGGTCAGAGGACATCAGTTCAAAACTTTGGGAAAGTCACAATTTCCCTGTCCTTCAGTTTCCTCATCTATAAAATATAAGGGTTAGGATTCTGATGAACCTTCTAGTTTTCTATCTATGACTCAGATTCTTAGATAAGATGCATATCCATGGGTAGTCTGCTCAATTTGCCATTTTGTGTGAAATTGGTTAAAAGAACTCTGCTCAATAAGGCTGCCCTCTCCATAACAACTGTTAACACTGAGATTCTGAGAGACTGTGCAATAATAAAAAGAGAGTTGAACTCAGTATCTTGAAATTGTGTAATAATGTAGTCTACCAGAGAAAGTAAGCAATTCAATGCCCAGATATACTCCCTGGCGAGATATTAAAAATTTTAAATGTTAATGAGTTCATCAGACCCTTGCACTCTTTATGCACCAGAGAACAGGATTTATTTTCAACCTACAGAGAAAACAGGGCTTGGGAGCTTTGATCATTCAGCCCAGAAGGACCCTCAGCTTTATGTTGTGTCTCTTGCTGCATAATCACGTAGGTTGGCTGGCCTCTACTGGATTACTTTTGGAAAGGGAGCGACAAACCTTCAAGAGGAATGCCCCCCCCCCAACCTGGTCACTGAAATATAGCCATTTGTCAATTCCCTACACAATTTAATAGGTTGACTTCAAGAAAATAGAATCTGTTCCAGTCTTCATAATCATGCCATTAAATATTGAGTTCTAAATAGAACTGAACCCAGCATGAGCTGCTTGCATAGGTGAACTGCTGCAGGGACTGAATCATCCTTCTTTCATTTCAGCCCAACAGCCCAGAAATGGTTCATTTCCATCTATCTGATGAAGGCTGTTAAGAACAAACACTTGGCAGGGAAATCATTTTCAGCTGCATTCCCACACCATAGAGAAATAAATAAAGACCTAGCCACCCCTTTTTTCTTCAAAAAGAAATTTTTTTTTAAAAAAGTAAGACTGACTGGAGGGACTACTAAGAAAAATTGAGAGACCATAACAATCATAACATGTACCACCTAGAATTGCTGACATCTCTAAGATAGTGTAGTTATGATAATTGGTCTTTCAAGATTTGATTAGAATTTTACTGCTTTTACCCAAATATTCCCCTTTATTTATGGGTCTCTCTTTATATGCAGAATTAGAGCAACAGACCAACTTCCTTCCATGAAGGTGGTGGTAATAGTGTTTTTTTTTCTTTTGTTTCTTTGTTGACCACCTCTTTTTCTTCAAAAAGACATAGACACACACACACACACACACACACACACACACACACACACACACACACATTGCACTACCAACAAGCAACACCTACTGGAAGAAGTTGAATTATTGTTCTAATCCTGCATTTGAAGACTCCAAACTGGTACTCAAATGGGAACATTTTAGCAGTTTCTAAGGTCATTTTCAGAGCTAGGAAGGCTGATCATCAAAACTTAGAAATGGTAAACAATTCTTTGTGTTACAAGTTGCAATTTGTTGAATCTTTTTTTCCTCTGAATTCTGTGCTGTCTTCTAAAGCACATATAGAAAAATTGGAACAATACAGAGAAGATGAGCTTGGCCTCTGTGCAAGGATAACACGCAAACTCATAAAGTATTCCATGAATTTTTCTGAATGGTTCTCTGAGATAGTGTTAATCCTTGTATTTCAGAAGTTTTCAACCTTTCTGAATGTAAAGGAAGACTTGAAGTTGTAGCAGTTGTACTGTCAATAGCTGTTTATCTAGAAAATATCTAAAATAATTTTTAATGTGAAAGGGATGCTTATGACAAGTCTCTTTGTGGGTGGTGGCAAAGAACTAGAAACTGCAGGGATCCCAATCTTTGGGGGATGGCTGAATACCCTGTGGTGTATGTTTGTGTTGGACCAGTATTGTGCTATAAGAAATGATGAGTTTAAAAATCTAAGAAAGGCTTGGAAAAATTTGCACTAAGTGGTGAAGAGCAAACTGAGCAGAACTGAGAAAATGCTGTATATAGTGACAGCTATATTGTTTTAACAACAACTTTAAGCAATTGTAATTTTGACTATTATAAATACACAGATTGGGGCAGCTAAATGGCACAGGGGTTGGAACACTAGTCCTGGAGTTAGGAGGACCTGAGTTCAAATCCAGCCTCAGATACTTAATAATTATCTAGCTGTGTGCCCTTGGGCAAGTCACTTAAACCCATTGCCTTGTAAAAACAAAAACAAAAATAAATACACAGATTAAAAATGAAAAATATATGAAGAAAGAAGTTATCTGTATCCAAGAAATAACTGATAAATACAACTTCATATACAATAATTGTACATCTATTTGTGTCTAATGGTGGTCAGCTCTTGGGTGGGGGATGGGAGGGGGAAGAAAAGAAAAGGGAAAAAAGAAATTTGCATGATAACTTTGCTGTATATTTATAAGGAATAATGAATTGCACATGGTAGATTTGCAATTTCATATACAAACATATACTATATTATGGAAATGTTTGTTTTGTTCTGTGTATTGACAGTAAAATTAATTTTAAAACATAAGGAAAAAATACCTAAAGATAAGAAATTATTATGAATGCTGTTTGGATTTGGGACTCCAATTCCAAAGATACTAATTATAACCTTCCTAATCCCACATCTTCTTATTCTGAGTTACTTTTGTTCTACTGTAAGTACTCCACAGGTGGTCTGCTAAAACCTCAAGGTCTCTAGACACTTGAGTGAAGCAATTCCTTGACCATGATGGAGTTTCAACCAGGAAAAGCAATGGAAAGACAATACAGCTCAACATATCATTAAATATAAAAAAATCTCATTTAACAGTAACAAAAAACCAACAAAGGACACACATCTGAGTACATAAATAATTAAGAAGCTTTCCCTTCCAGGAGTTTCCAAGGATTCATATAGTCTGGTAGAACTACCTAAGGAATTATCATTCCTTAGCCCAAGAAAATAACTCTGAACTGCTAGCTAATGAGTCAGGATCCACCCTTCTTTTGAGGACCTTACCTATCCTTGATATTCAGTTTACATGAACTATTCAATATCAGGGAAGAAAACTGTTTAATAACTATGTTTTCCCCTTTTTTAATGAGGGACTAGGGGAAAAAAATTTTCAACCCTAGGCTAGTATGATAAGCATGATCTACTATGCAGGTCTTTGGGGAAGATGAGGTTCAATGGAAGGGATGGATGCCTGACTCATTAGCAGCTCTGAGTATTCTCTTGGAGGAAGATAATGCTGTTTCAATTCCTTAGGTAGTATGATAAGTCTACAGGTCTATAAGAATCCTTGAAAAGTGGGGAATATTCTAGAAAGGGAAAGAATCTTAACTGTTTATGTGCTCAGATGTGGTTTTTTTGTTGAGTGAAGCTTGTCTTTATATTTGCCATTATGTCAACCTGAATGCTTGTTTATAAGCTAAGAATATTTTATTTTGCTTTAAAAACATAAATATTAAGCCAAATTCTTATGGTACTAGTAAAATCCATGAATAGAAGCACAAACCAAGAAAAAGGTTATGAGATAAGGACAAAAGATCAAACTGATTCTTATAAACCCTGAGTCTCAAATTCTTGACCATACACAAAAACTAGGTACGGTAGGAATTATCTTCCCCAAGTTGTAAATGGGGAAATTATTGTTCAGAATGTTTAAGTGACTTGCCAAATATCATATAATTAGTGAGTGAAAAAGTTAAGCCTTGACACTGAGTTTCAATTCAAGTTCGGTATTATTTTCATTGTATTTGGCTGTTTTTCACCAACCAATTAAACGACTAACAGAAAATAATCCAGTAAGTAAACAACTAGAGTTAGAACTAGAATTATGATGCTTTGTCATACAAAAGAGGGTTGTGAAATGAGGATATCATTGATATGGTAACGATTATTGTTGTTTACATGTATCCAAGCACTCTCGAAGATGGATTAGGCAATAAATAATCTTTAGGGTTTTTAATTATTAAAACACAGGGGGGTGGCTAGGTGGTGCAGTGGCTAAAGCACCAGCCCTGGAGTCAGGAGTACCTGGGTTCAAATCCGGTCTCAGACACTTAATAATTACCTAGCTGTGTGGCCTTGGGCAAGCCACTTAACCCCATTGCCTTGCAAAAAAATACAAAAAAAACCCTAAAAAAAAACACAGGGTATGGACTCAGGAGAGAAAAATCTCAAAATCATGAACTATTCAAACTGGAAAGAATAGCAGACATTTCCTTATAGGCCTTTGATCCATAATCTCTGAATCAAGTAATAATCTCATTTACACTGAAGGACTTCAATTGCATATAAAAGGCTTTGGAAAAATTAAAACTTGATATATCAAAGATGTTACTGTTGTCATGGTCATCATCATCATCATCATCATCATCATCATCATCATGATTATCATCATCATCATTCCTTTCTTTGACCTCATTTATAGTTTATCTTTAGTAGATTACTGTGAAGATGGATAGACATTACTTTTACATAACCTTGCAGTTAGGTAATAAAATGGATAGGATTCTGACATAAAGTCAAAAAGGTCTAAGTTCAAATTCAGCTTCAGGTGTTTACTGACTGTGTGACCCTGGCAAATTACGTTACATGTCTATCAGTTCCTTCATCTGTAAAATGAGGGTAATAATGGTACTTACCTCCTTTTCCAGGATTGTTGTGAGCATCAAATGAGATAATATTTACAAAGCACTTTTCAAAATTTAAGGCACTATATAAATTCTAATGATCATTTTTTGGATATAGAGCTCGGGGAAAGTGTTTCTGGAAAAACTCCAGGAGGATATCAAATGATAGGGATGATGTATACTTAAGTCCATTCACTAGTTATATTAATATCTTCTGCTAGATTTCTATAATTTGGATGTTTTTGCATTCCATATAGATTGGAGGTCAAGTATTGGCTATGGAAATTATTATTTAAAACATTATTCTTATATTTTTATGATCAATGATATGTTGGGGTATTGAAGGCAAAAACATTTTATCTATGATAATGTTCCTGTTTTAATAGAGTTTATTTATTGAATTTTCAAGGATATTTACTTTGTATTTATAGTATAGAGATTTGTTATAGCGGTTTATGTATGGAATTCTGTTCACTTACCTGGATCTTTCTGTAGTTTTGGTAGGTATTAAATTTTTGCAACCAGCATTCCTATATCAACACAATTGCAACTATTTCTTTGTAAAAATCAAGATCTTTTGATAGGTCTTAAGTCCTTAAAGGTGACTTTCATAAAAGTTTTGGTGATAATTTATATTATTATAATACATTTTTCTCTTTCTATAAACAAATTCAAATGATAGCCATTGTTATTACTTCTTTGTTTCAATATTTTTGTTTGAGTTCAAGTGGCTGTAGTCCATGGTTTCATTCATTGACCTTAGCTTTATAACAGACTCCATCTAGAAACAAGTCAGCATTGGTAACATTTGATATTTTCATTGGATCTATCAGGTCATAAGTGGTAACTGCTTACTCTAGAAGTTTTGTTTCATTCTTTTTCTGTAAGGTTTTAGCCTATTTTTCTGGCTATATGAATACATTCATCAGTCTTAGTCTTCTTTTTGACAAATGCCAATAATGTATATAGTTGCCATTTTCATTATAATCATAGCTAACATTCATATGGTGCTTTAAGGTTTTCAAAACATTTTAAAATATTGTTATCATAATGGTCCTAGGAAGGATAACTATTAGACTATGACTAAATTTAAAACAGAACTAAACAATGGGAGGAACATTCAATATTGTTGGATAGGTTGAGTTAATATAATCAAAATATCAATCCATGCCAAGTTAGTGAATATATTTAATGACAGGTCAACCAAAATACCAAGAGGTATTTCTCATCAGTAGCTCTATCCAGTACAAATAAGCATCATGGGAGAGGAATTCATTCTTATGCTAATCCATTTATCACCAGGATATTGAGATGTCATTATCTCTCTTGAGATCTTCTCTTACTGTTTCCTTCCTACATAATTCTTAATTCCAATGTCTTCTTTCTGTTCAGTATTTTCTATTTTCCATGTATGTATTTTCTCTATATTTTCGCTCCCATTAGATTGTAAGGCCTTTGAGGACAGGAATTGACTTTTTAGTCTCCTTTTATATTTTCAATATTTAGCAGAGTGTCCAGGTACATAGTGGGTGCTTAGTAGGTTTATTAATTGATTGGTTGATTGCTTATGTATATGTGTATATGTCAGAAACTCCAATTTACCATTCCCCAAATCCACCCTTACTTTTTCTGCTTCTGTACCTTTGCCCATGCCTTTCTCTCAATCTGGTTTGCTCCTCCCCCATTTTTGTATGCCAAATTATTAACCATTCTATAAATCCTGGCTCATATGCCACCTCCTTCACAAAACCCATCTTGATCCTTCTGCTAGGAAGTGATGTCTCTCTTCTTGCTACCTGCACAGAACTTTGTAACACTTCCTGTATTGTGGCTATTCCTGAACATATGATCTTTCTTTAGAATATTAGATAAGTATTGTTACTAGGTCTGTATCTCAAAAAGATCATAAAATAAGGAATAAGATCCACATGTACAAAAAAATTTATAGCAGCTTTCTTTGTAGTGGCAAAGAATTAGAAATTGAAGGGATGGCCATCAATTTGGGAATGGATGAATAAATTGTGTTATATGAATGTAATGAAATACTACTGTTCTGTAAGAAACTTCAGAAAAACCTGGAAAAGCTTACATAAACTGATGCCAAGTAATGTGAGCAGAACCAGGAAAACATTGTATATGTTAACAATATTGTGTGAAGATAAAATATGATGGACTTAGTTTTCCTCAGCAATATGATAATCAAAGACAATTCTAAGAGATTTGTGATGGAAAATATCATCCACATCCAGAGAAAGAACTCTAGAGTCTTAATACAGGCCAAAGCAATACCATTTTAAATTTTGAAAATGTGGATGTTTTATTTTTTTTACCCTCTTATGATTTTTGCTCCCTTTTGTTCTGATTCATCTATCCCAACATGACTAATATAGAAATATGTTTAACATAGTTATATGTGTATGACTTCTATCAGATTGCTCACTGTCAAGGGAAGGGAGGAGGGAAAGGAGAGAGGGAGAATACTGTGGAATTCAAAATATTTCAAAAAGATGAATGGTGAAAAACTATCTTTGCATGTAGTTGGAATAATAAATAAATTTAAATTAAAAAAGATTATTAGATCAGGAACTATTTAGTTATATACTCTTCTAGTCCCTATAACATCTACTGAGGGATGTATGTATGTACACACATACACAAACTGAAATGAAAAGGTGCACCAACCTTGAGTTCTTTGGCCAGCAAAGAACTTGTTCTCAACTACAGTGAAAGGATGAAAGACACAAGGACACAAGTCTCTTTTCATAGAAACAAAAGACCAAAAGACCACAAGACCACTTTATTGAGTATCCTTAACTTCTATGTATCTTCCCAATGCCCTTGGACAGCACAAACATATCTCATGAGATAATCAATGGGAGTCAACCATACAAAAAGATCATAAAGTTGCTTGCCCAAATTCTTGTCATACTTCCTTATCTATACAGTTTTGGTATAATCCTGTTACCTCAAGATGAGCTACTTCCTGGGCAAACACAAAAGTAGGAGAATGAAGATGTCCTGAGATACCAAGCCAGCAGTATTGTAAAACAACAGAGGGGCAAGAGGGTCTTGGAGACCTTTGTTCTTGTTATCTCACAGCTGTGGTCCTCATGGATCACTAATATTTCCCCTTCTTTTGTTTTGCCAAATATGCAACTTCATATGCTCAAAGTTGGAACATATAACAGAAATGGTAAATTGAGCAAGAAATGACAAGATAATCAAAACCATAATAGTGGCCCCAATGGTTGCTCTTATTGTGTACAGAGCATGCTGTCCCCAAGAAGGAAAGGATAAATGACTAAAATAATCGATAATTTTTTGAGCAGTCTTATCAGGCAAAAGATCATTTTAGAAGCATCATTAATTTGTTGAGCTAAGTCATATAAGTCTTCAATTTGCATAGAAATATTACCATTATCTATAACCCCAATGAGGTGATTCTTAATCCTGTCCCATGAATGATGTGACTCATTATATAGTAATTTCATCATACAAAAAAGAGGAATATCAATAATTACATGCTAAACTAGTCGTATATTCTATCAAGTCTACTTTATTCCCAACACTTTCGATAGTATCCCTTAGTGCTTTGATAGACTTATAAAATTCTCTGTTCTTTAAACCCCAAAGAGACATTCTTAGCTAATTCTTCCTAAAACTGTACTATTTCGTTTCTTACAGTTCTTAAAGACATCGCTAAGGAAACTGATGAAGCAATAAGAGATATTAATGCAGATATTCCCAAGATAACACATGAAATATACCTTTTCTCTTTGATTGCTGTAGGAGAGTGAGATATTCTTTCTTCTATTTCTCAAAATACTTGATCAGCCCTACTTTTATACCAACCCTGGGCTTTTACAGGTATCATAATATATCTTGGTCTAGTAACTATGAATATTGTTCATTTGACGTTTCTACCTATACATTCTGATACAGTACAATTCATGCATGATACATTGTAATAATTGTCAATTATAGTTATGTTCACTTGAGACCAAGACATAAATACATAGTTATCCCTCAGACAAGCCTTTCCCATCAGTACATCTGTTGAGCTAGTCCTGTTGGATGTATCCCCCCGCATGATCTTATTCTGTCCCAGAACCATAGCTATTTTCCATCCTTCTCCCAAAGTCTTTCCCACCTTATTCAGGTATAATGGAGCGGGGAATCCATGATAAAGTGTTCCATTAGGAGGTAAGTCATTGTGCCATGACACATAGTCCTTGAAGCAAGTAGCTTGCTGTGTACTACATTTAATCATATGCAGTTATAACTCTGGATGCAAGTATCTAGATCCCATAGTACAAGGAGAATAGAATCTTTGTCCAGTGACATTACAAAGTGTCCCATTGATCCCAAAAGTATCAAATTGTATAAGGTTTGGTATTATCTGTGGAAATGGGATAATGTCATTGGGAATTTCTATTAAGTGATAAGTCACTAGAACTATTGGAATACACCTATCATTATTCTTGGGAAAGCAAAGAGGGAATTTTACTGAAAGTCCTGTAAAATTGAATTTAACGGGGGGGGGGGTGATATAATTGCCAGAAGTATTCCGTTCAAATTGTGGCTGAATTATTTGAGACAAGTTATGAAATATGATAATTGGAGGAGTTTTTTTCTCCTTCCTCTATAATCTGGACCCACAGTGGTTGTGGATAAAAGGCCCATCTTTTTGCTTCTTCCTGTTGGGCCTCTGCACCAATATTTAATTGAGATAAGAGCATCATGATCTTTAATATTTTTTGTATGGTGGGTTTGTATTTTCCTGTTCCCCTTCTATGTGATTATCTCCTCTGTGTTTTGTATCTTTGTCCCTTCAAAGACAGTCCATGCATTCCTTTGAGGAATCCAGCATTCAGTTCCTTCATCTGTAGAAACACAAAGAAAATCTGGCCCTTTTGTTAGCACCTTGTTAGGTCCTTTACAAATTCCATCATGATTTTTCCACATAACTGTTCATTGTGCCTCAGTTGTGCAATTTGTTTATATCCCTTGGCACAATTCTTTGTTAAGGGAGAAACAGTAATATTTCATGGCTGGGGTAATATAGTCTTCATTAAAGGTTAAGTAATTGTATGTATAACATGCCATGTCTTTTCTTATCTTAGGTTTACTCCCAAACTCCCCTTTCTTTTGCTTTTGAAGAAAGGTCTTTAGGGTCCTATTGGCACATTCCACTATAGCCTAACCACAGGGATTGTAAGGAATTCCTGTTATATGAATCATATGAAACTCCTCACAAAAGGGCTTGAAAGACTAAGAAACATAGGCTGGACCATTATCAATCTTAATAGAAGCAGGGACACCATGAACAGAAAAACAGGATATTAAGTGAGAAATGACATTCTTAACTGATTCCCCAGACAGTGGTGTGGCCATAATAAATGAAGAAAAGGTGTCCACCATTACATGAGCATACTTCTGTCTGTCAAAAGAGGGCTCATGAGTAACATCCATTTGCCATAATTCATTAGGGAAGGTACCCCTAGGGTTCCTAGGGATTAGGGACCAATCAGGAGGTTGAAAATGGAAACACTGAACACATCGTTTTACAATCTGTCTGGCTTCTTCTTTGGAAATATGATATAAAAGTCTAAGGGACCATGCAGAGAGGTGAAACCTTTCATGAGCTCCACAAGCCTCCCCCACTGCACCTACCAACAGTTTATCAGCCATATCATTGCCTTCAACAGGCAGCCCTGAGTGTGAACGAATATGTGTGCAGAACATAGGATAAGATTGTGCCCTAATTGAAGATTGTAAATTGTGAAACAATTATAACATTACATTAGCACTTTGTTTAATAAATGCAGTTTCTATTCAGGCTATGATACCTGCAACATATTGACTGTCTACAATCAAATTGATGGGATGGGGGATGGAAGAAGCAAAAATAGTAGCCTAGAGTTCATTCTTTTGAGTAGAATCAAAAGAAGTTTCTATGCTTTTTAAAAAATTAAACAATTTCAATTCTGGGCAATAAATAGAGGCCCTATGTTTCTTTGTGGCATCAATATAAACATTATAACCTTGCACAGGTTCCATTTTTCAGTATCTTTGATTCATCCCAAGGCCACATCTGACATAATGACTTTATTAACAATGGGGTCCCAGTACAAAATTTATTATTAACAACTATTTGCCAAAAAGGATCTTCTATAATAAATCCTTTTATAATATCTAATGAATATGGTGTGTAGGTGTTATTAGGTGTTCTTCCACTAATTTGTAATACTAGGGAATTACACTTATGTATGAGCTGAGCTACCATAGTGGCATACATAACCAATGTTTTTCCTTGGTTTAAACCCTTATATATCCATTCAACAATTCCTGTCCCTTGATGAATGACACCAGTAGGCATATAAGGAGTATTAAGTATAGTAATATCAAGTGGAATACTGTGGTCAATACTTACGGTATAAGTGTTTTTCAGGGTTTCAGTGAACTGAGGGATGTCTTGAACAGCCTCAGGAGTCCATTCTCTTGGTGAATGTAGAGCTGGATCACCCTTTAACATTTCATATAAGGGTTTCAAGGTATCATAAGACAAATATATTTTTGGTCTTATCCATTGTATTTCTCCTAGTAGTTTTTGTAATGGATGTAATGTATTTACTTATATCTAAATGTGGGGGGTGTAATATTTATTTGTTTAGGATTGATCAATTGTCCTAGATAATTAATGGGTGGATGTCTCTGGATTTTTTCAGGAGCTACTTTGAGACCTTGACATGCTAAAGCCTTTTCTAACTCTTGTAAAGCTGACTCTAAAAGATTAACATTATGATGAGATGCTAGTATATCATCCATATAATAAATAATAATAGTATCCTTAAAAGTATTTCGGATAGGCTGTAATACCTTGTCCACAAAATATTGACACATTGTAGGGCTGTTCTTCATCCCTTGTGGAAATACCCACCACTGAAACCCAGGTCTCCTTGTTATCTCACAGCTGTGGTCCTCAAGGATCATTAATGACAAACTACATATATACACAAACATATATACATATATTCATATACCTAAATTCAATCATATATATATATATATATATATATATATATATTCAATAAATATTTATTTCATGAAGGAATTTGTTGGGGGGAAAATTTTGGGTAGGTGAATCCTTTCCAAACTCTTTAGATTATCTGCATTTCAAAAAAAAATTTCCTTGGTTGGAATAACACTAAGTGGTACACTGGGATACACTTAAAATCTGAAAGATGTGACTTCAACCTCTAGAGAAAACCTAATGAGAATAGAAAAGAATATACATTTTTCTTGGCAGTATATGGAACCTATAAAAAAAAATTGACCATGTACTAGGGTACAAAAACCTTAGAATCAAATTCAAAAGGGCAGAAATAATAGATACACACTTCTCAGACCATGATGCAATAAAAATTGCATGTAATAAAGGGTCATGGAAAGATAAATCAAGAACTAATTGGAAACTAAATAACTAAAATAATGGGTGGATAAAACAACAAATAATAGAAATAATCAATAATTATATCCAAGAAAACAATAATGAGACATCATATGAAAATTTATGGGATGTAGCTAAGGCAGTTTTGAGGAGAAATCTCATATCTCTAAATACCCATATGAATAAAAGAAAGAGATCAATGAATGGATACAACTAAATAAAAAAATCTAGAAAAAGAACAAATTAAACATGCCTAATTAAATACCAAATTAGAAATTCTGAAAATCAAGGGAGAAATTAATAAAACTGAAAGCAAGAAAACCATTGATCTCATAAATTAAACTAAAGTAGGTTTTATGAAAAAGTCAATAAAATAAACAACCTTTGGTTAATCTGATTTTAAAAAAGAAAGAAGATAAACAAATTACAGTATCAAAAATGAAAAGTGACTTCCAGCCAAGATAGCAGTGAGAAGACTCAAAAATAACTTGAAAGAAACATCTTAACAGAAATTTGACAAAGCCCAGAAAAAAGAAGCTAGGAGAAGAACATCTAACTCAAGGTCTGTCTCAAGGGACTGTGGGTGAACTTGGAGTGGAGAGCAGACAGCCAGTGCAAGGGCAAAGGCAGGGTAAAGCCACAGGATTGGTCTTAGCCAGAGGATTTGGTGAGTGGTGGTCCAAGGACCAACATTAGCCACAGAACAATTGGCTGGGGGAGTGGAGGTCTGGTGAATCCAAACTGGGCTGGAGGGCAAGTCCGGGGACAGAGTGTTGCAGAGCATGCCTGGATAACAACCTGGAGCTGGGGAACTGAGCTCCATACTTTTAGCAGAGCCTTCTTCCCAAAGCAAACAGTAACCACCCCTCCAACCCCTCAGGCTCAGGTGTGGTCAGAAGAGTTCATTCAGCTGAAAAGAAGATTAACTACCTCCCCCAGATCCCAGCCCATTGTTCAAGGACAATTCAGACCCTACTGACTGGTCCATTTGAAAGCCAAATGAACAAAGCTTCTAAAGTATTCAAGAGCAAACCTCTGGGAGACAGCCTCTCCCCCAACATAAGATCCTAGGAAAATGAAGAAGGCCAGCAGAAAGGGGGGCCCATTGAGAATGATTTGAAAACACTAATTCTAACCCAGAGAGATCTAGAACTCTGAGGAGAATATGAATTGGTCTCCAGCTCAGAAAGACTTCCTTGAAGAAATCAGGAAGGAATTTAAAAATCAAATAGGAAAAATTGGAGAAAATTAACACATTGCAAGGGAAAATTAACATCTCACAACAAGGAAAAAAAATCTGTGGAAAATACAATTGGACAAATACAAAATGAGAATAATTCTCTCAGATCCTCAAATGGAAAAATGCAAAAAGAAAACATGTCTCTCAAAACTACACTTAGGCAAATGTAAACCACCTTCAAAAATAGAATTGATCAATTGGAAAAGGAGTTGCAAAAGGTAAATGAAGAAAATTGTTATCTAAAAAAATCTGTAAATGAATGATTTTATGAAACAAGATTCTGTTAAACAAAACCAAAAGATCAAAAATTAGAAGAAAATGTAAAATACCTCATCAGCAAAAGCACTGACCTTGAAAATTGATCTAGAAGAGACAACCTAAGAATTATTGGTCTTCCTGAAAACATTGAAGAGAAAAAAAAAAGCCTGGACTTAATCTTACAGGATTTAGTGATGGAAAATTGCCGTGATATCATGGAACCAGAGGGAAAAATGATTAGTAAAAGAATATGTTGATACCATCTGGAAAGGAATCCTAACACCAAAGAATATTGTGGCCAAATTCCAGAACTATCAGATAAAAAATCCTGTAAGCAGCCAGAAAGAAACAATTATACCAAGGAACCACAGTAAGAATTATGGAGGACCTAGCTGCATTAACATTAAGGGATCAAATGGCCTGGAATGAGATATTCCAAAAAGTGAGGAAGCTTGGATTGGAGCCAAATATCCACTATCTGGCAAAGCTGAGTCTTCTCTTCCAAGGGAAAAGATGGACATTTAATGAAATGGGAGATTTCCAACATTTCCTGATGAAAAGACCAGAGCTAAATAGAAATTTTGCTCATCAAACAAGAGGCTCAAGAGACACATTGAAAAAGTTAAAAAAAAGGGGGGGTGAAGAAAAAAACTGCTATCCAATAAGATGAAACTGGCTATATCCCTACATGGGAGAAAGACTCTAATAACTCTAGAGAATTGTAACTCTAATAGAGAGAATACACTTTTGCCAGAAGTGAAGGACACTCATGTCTTTTCTGTGACTCAGATAGAATAATTTAAAAACAATACCTCATAAAAACAGGGACAGGAAGAAGACTGGAAGATGGAGGAGATTGAATGGGGTAAATCTCATTACATTAAGAGGTACAAAGGACCTATTGCAATAGAAGGCAAGAAGGGAGGTGGTGGGACCTGCTTGAATCTTACTCTTATCAGAAGGCTTAAAGTTAATATACACACACTCAGTTAAATTAAGAAACTTATCTTACCTTTCAAGTATTAAGAAGAGAAAAGGGGAGGTGGGAGGAAAGGGGGCAAAGGGAAAGGGCTCTGAGATTTAGATAAATCTAATCATAAAATAAACAAGACAGAAGTTAAGGAGGTAAATAGATTGTTAGAAGACCTAGATATGATAAACTTATGGGGGAAATTTAATGGGGATAGAAAGGAAATATAATATTTTTTCCTGTAGTACATGGCAAGTACACAAAAATTGACCATGTACTAGGGCATAAAAACCTAATGATCAATTGCAGAAAGGGAGAGATATTAAATACATCTTTAGTAGATCATAATATGAAAAAATCATGTGCAATATTTGGCCAAGAAGATAGATACCCAAAACTAATTGGAAACTACATAATCTCATTTTAAAGAATAAGTGGATCAAACAACAAATTATAGAAAGTTTTAATAATTTCATCCTAGATAATGACAATAATGAAAGAACATACCAAAACCTATGGGATTCTCCCAAGGTGGCTGTCAAGGGATATAGTATATGTTTAAATGCTTACATGAATAAATGAGTGAAAGAGGAAATCAATGAGCTAAATATGCTACTAAAAATTAGAGAAAGAACAAATTAAAAAACACCAATTAAATACCAAATGAGAAATTCTAAAAATTAATGGATAAATTAATAAAATAAAATGCAAGAAAACTATTGAATTAATAAATAAAACCAAGAGTTGATTTTATGAAAAAGCCAATAAAATTCATAAACCTCTGGTCAATTTTACTAAAAAAAAAGAGAAGAAAAGCAAATTGCTAGTATCATGAATTAAAAAAGTGAACTCACCACCAATGAGGAGGAAATTAAAGGAATAATTTGGAATTATTTTGCTCAACTCTATGCCTATAGATTTGATAATCTAACTGAAATGGGTGAATATTTACAAAAAGATAAGTTGCCCAGGTTAAATGAAGAAGAAATTAAATACCTAAATAACCTTATCTCAGAAAAAGAAATTCAACAAGCCATTATTGAACTCCCTAAGAAAAAATCTCCAGGGCCAGATGTATTCACAAATGAAGTCTATCAAACATTTAAGGAACAATTGTTTCCAATTCTATATAAACTCTTTTGAAAAATAGGTGAAGGGGGTAGCTAGGTGGCACAGTGGATAGAGCACTGGCCCTGGAGTCAGGAGTACCTGGGTTCAAATCCGGTCTCAGACACTTAATAATTACCTAGCTATGTGGCCTTGGGCAAGCCACTTAACCCCATTGCCTTGCAAAACCTAAAAAAAAAAAAACAAAAAAAAATTAGGTGAAGATAAAACTCTGCCTAACACTTTCTAAGACACCAAGATGGTGCTGATACCCAAACCAAGAAGAGTTAGAAACAGAGAAAGTTATAGATCTGTCTCCTTGATGAATATAGATGCCAAAATCTTAAATAAAATCTTAGCAAAACAATTACAAGTTATCACTAGGATAATACGTTAGGACCAAGTAGGATTTATCCCAGGAATGAAGAGTTGGTTCAATATCAGGATAACTGTTAGTACAATGAATTATATCAACAATAAACCTATCAGAATTCATATAATTTATCAATACACACGAAAAAACATTTTGACAAAAACAGCACCCATTCCTACTAAAAATACTAGAGAGTGTAGGAATAAATGGACTGTTCCTCAGAATAATAAGCAGTATCTATCTGAAACCATCAACAAGCATTATATACAATGTGTATAGGCTAGAGACATTCCCAATAAGATCACAGGTGAAACAAGGATGCCCACTATCACCACTACTATTCAATATTGTATTAAAAATGTTAGCTTCAACAATAAGAGAAGAAAAAGAAATTGAAGGCATTAGAATTGGGAAGGAAGAGACAAAACTTTCACTCTTTGCACATGACATGATGGTATACCTAGAGAATCCCAAGAAATCATCCAAAAACTACTGGAAACAATTAGCAATTTTAGCAGTCACAGGATATAAAATGAACCCTCATAAATCCTCAATATTTCTATATATGACTAGCAAGATGCAGCAGAAAGAGCTAGAAAAAGAAATCCCATTCAAAGTAACTCAGAATACCTGGGAGTCTACCTGCCAAGGTAGACTCAGAAACCTTTTGAAAATAATTACAAAACACTTCTCAAACAAAGAAAATCAGATTTAATAACTTGGCAATATCAACTGCTCATGAATACATCAAGCTAATAAGCAAAAATGACAATTGCACCAAAATTAAATTACTTGTTTAGTGTCCTACCAATCAAAATTCCAAAAACATAATGAGTTAGAAAAAATTATAAGTAAATTCATATGGAGAAATAAAAAGTCAAGAATTCCCAGGGATTCAATGAAAAAAAGTACAAAATAAGGTGGCTTAGCCCTGCTAGATCTAAAATTATATTTTAAAGTATCAGTCATCGAAACTGGCTGGTACTGGCTAAGAAATAGAGAGGTGGATCAGTAGAATAGACTAGGTGCAATAGCAGGAAGTGATTATAGTAATCTGCTGTTTGAGAAACCCAAAGAGTCCAGCTATTGGGGGAAAAAACTCTTTCTTCAATAAAAACTGTTGGGAAAATTGGAAGTTAGTATGGCAGAAACTTGGATTTGACCAACATGACACATCCTATACCAAGATAAGATCAAAATGAATATAGAATTTAGACCTAAAAAATATTATAAACAAACTAGGAGATCAAGGAATAGTTTACCAATCAGATATATTGAGAGAGACACAGTTTATGACCAAGGAAGATATGGAGAACATCATTAAAAACAAACTAGATAATTTTGATTACATTAAATTAAAAAGCTTTTGCACAGACAAAACCACTGTAACCAAGATCAAATGAAATGTAGTAAATTGGGAAAAAATTTTTACAACTAGTATTTCTGATAAAGGACTCATTTCTTAAATATACAGAGAACTGAGTCAAATTTTCAAAAAAATGCAATTCCCCAATTGACAAATGGTCAAAGGAAATGCAAAATCAATTTACAGATGAGGAAATCAAAGCATTATATAGTCATGAAAAATTGCTCTAAATCACTACTTATTAGAAAAATGCATATAGCAGCCCTGGTTGTGGTGGCAAAGAATTAGAAATTAAGTGAATGTCCTCCATTGGGGAAATGGCTTAATAAAATGTTGTATATGTATGTCATGGAAAAATATTGTTCTATTAGAAACCAGGAGGGACAGGAATTCAGATTCAGGGAAGCCTGGAAGGATTTGCATGAACTGATGCTGAGCAAGATGAGCAGAACCAGAAAAACATTGTACACCGTAACTGCTATATGGGGGTGATGATCAACCTTGATGGACTTGCTCATTCCTTCAGTGCAGCAACCAGGGACATTTTGGGGCTATGTGCATTGGAGAATACCATCTGTATCCAGAAAAAGAATTGTGGAGTTTTGAACAAAGACCAAAGACTATTCCCTTCAATTTAGAAAAAAAAAAGTTTTCTTATTATGTAATTTTGCTGTCTCTTATACTTTATTTTTCTTCCTTAATAATATGATTTCTTGGGGGCAGATAGGTACCACAGTGGATAGAGCACCTGCCCTGGAGTCAGGAGTACCTGAGTTCAAGTTTGACCTTAACCACTTAATAATTACCTAGCTGTGTGGCCTTGGGCAAGCCACTTAACCCCACTGCCTTGCAAAAAAAAAAAGAAAAAAGAATATGATTTCTCTCCCATCACATTCAACTTATATCAATGTATAGCATGGAAACAATGTAAAGATTAACAGACTGCCTGCTGGGGGGGGGGGGTGAGGGGTAGGGAAACAAGAATAGGAGAAAAATTGTAAAACTCAAAATAAATAAAATCTTTCTTTTATTTAAAAAATGCAAAGGGTAAACTAACCGTCTTTGAGGTGGAAATTAAAGAGATAATTCAGAGCTACTTTGCTGAACTGTATGCCAATAAATTGTATAACCTCAGTGAAATTTATTAATATTTACAAAAATACAAGCTGTCCAGATTAACAGAAGAGGAAACAAATTACTTGAATAACCCAATTTCAGAAAACAAAATTGAAGAAATCATCAATAAACTCCCTAAGGAAAAAAACTCCATCTGGAGATGGATTTACAAGTTAATTCTATCAAACATTTAAAGAACAATTAATTCCTAGTCTATATAATCTATTTTTAAAAATAGTAGAGGAAAGAGTTCTGCCAAACTCCTTTTATAGCACCAACATGGTGCTGATACCTAAAAAAGGAAGAAGAAAAATAGAAAAAGAAAATTATAGAACAATTTCCCTAATGAATATCGATATAAAAATCTTAAGCAAAATTTTAGAAATGAGACTATAGAATATTATTACTAAAATAATACACCATGATCAAGTAGGATTTATACCAGGTAGGCAGGGATGTTTCAATATTAGGAAAACACTCAACATAACTGAACATATCATTAGCAAAACCAACATAAATCATGTGATTATCTCCATAGATGCTGATAAACTACAACACCTATTTCTATTAAAAACACTAGAAAGTTTAGGAATAAATGAAGTTTTACTTAAAATAATAAATAATTTCTCCCTAAGACCAGCAACAAATATTAGATGTAATGGGAATAAACTTGGAGCATTTCCAATAAAATCAGGGGTGAAACAAGGATGCCCATTATCACTATTACTATTCAATATAGTATTAGAAATGCTAGTTGTAACAATAACAGAAGAAAGAAATTGAAGGAATTAGAATTGGCCATGAGGAAGCAAAACTTTGACTCTTTACAGATGACATGATGATATACTTAGGTGAACCCTAGAAAATTATCTTAAAATCTCATTGAAACAAATAACAAATTCAGCAATGTAGCAAGATATAAAATAAATTCACATTAATCATTAGCATTTCTATATATGAACAACAAAGCCCAAGAGCAAAAGACAGTAAGAGAAATTGCATTTAAAATAATTATAGACAACACTAAATATTTGAGTATCTACCTTCAAAGGCAAACCGAGCAACTGTATTAATACAATTATAAAGCACTTCTCACCCAAATAAAGTCATATATATAAATAATTTGGAAATTGTCAAATGTTCATGGTTAGATCAAGCTAATTTAATAAAAATGATAATTCTACCCAAATTAAATTACTTATTCAGTGCCATACCAAACAAACTACCAAAGAACTGCATTACTGAGTTAGAAAAAATAATAAAAAAAATTCATCTGGAGCAAGAAAAAGCCAAGAATATCAAAGTAAGTGATTGAAAAAAAGAAGGTGGCCTAGCTCTACCAGTTCTAAAACTATAATATAAAGTGGTAGCCATCAAACTGCCTGGTACTGATTAAGAAATAGAGCAATGAATTAGTGGATTAGGGTAGTTTCAAAAGAAACAGTAGTAAATGACTATAGCAATCTGCTATTTGACAAACCCCAAGACATCAGCTTCTGGTATAAGAACTCACTATTTGACAAAAAAATGGTTCAGAAAACTGGAAAATAGTATGGCAAAAACTAGGCATAGATCCACATCTCACATCCTGTACCAAAATAAGGCCAAAATGGGTACAGGATTTAGACATAAAGAGAGACACCATAGATTAATTAATAGACCAAGAAAAACCCTATTTAACAGATCTATGGAAAGGGGGTAAATTTAGGACCAAACAAGAATTAGACCATATTTTAAACTGCAAAATGAATGATTTTGGCTATATTAGATTAAAAAGGTTTTGTATTAATAAAATCAATGCTGCCAAAATTAGAAGGAAAGTAGAAAGCTGGGAAACAATTTTCACAACTAGGAGTTCTGATAAAAGTCTCATTTCTGAAATATATAGAGAATTGCATCAAATTTATAAGGTCACAAGTCATTCTCCAATTAATAAATGGTCAAAGGATATGAAAGGAGTTTTCAAATGAAGAAATAAAAGCTATATATATAATCATGTGAAAAAATACAACAGATCATTTTTGATTAGAGAAATACAAATTAAAACAACAATGAGGTTATCACCTCGCACCTACCAGATTGGCCAAGATGAGAAAAAGAGGAAATGATCATTGTTGGAGGGGTTGTGGGAGGATTGGGACATTAATGCATTTCCAGTGGAATTGTAAATGTATCTAGCCTTTCTGGAGAGCAATATGGAACGATGCCCAAAGAGCAATAAAACTGTTCATACACTTTGACCCAGAAATTCTAATTCTAGGTCTATATCCAAAAGAAATTATGGGGGAAAAAAAGGGAAAAGTCCTTTGTTACAAAATATTCATAGCTACTCTTTTTGTGGGTAAAAGAATTGGAAATTGAGGAGATGCCCATCAGTTGGGGAATGGCTAAGCAAGGCAAGGTTCATGAATACTATGGCATATTATTGTTCTATAAAAAATCATAAATGGTTAGACTCTAGAGAAGCATGGAATGACTTATGGGATCTGATGCTGAGCGAAGGGAATAGAACCAAGAGAACAATGTACACATAAACAACAACATTATGAGATGATCAGCCTTGATGAAAGTAGCTCCTCTCAGCAGTTCAGAGAGCTAGGACAACTCTATTAGACCAGCTATGATAATGTTATTCCCATCCAGAGGAAGAAAAACCAAAAGAAAACACAAACACACACACACATACACACACATACACACACACACACAACCCTTCAGAATCTGATGAACATTTTATAAAAATTATCTCTTATGTATCTCTTTCCCTTAATCCTAGTCCCTCATACCAAAAATAGTTAATCTGTTGACATGTTTATCAAAACTATGTATGCATAATGCTATTTGGCACTGAGGGGAAGGGAGTGGGAAGGGAGGGTGGAAAGAAATTTTGTAACTTAAAAACATGCATGTGCATATGAATGAAAACAAACAAATAAGCAAATAAATAATGAAGAAGAAAGATGTTTCTTCATATTTGCCTCAAACACTTAACTATGTAACTATGTAACTAGCAACTATTTAACTTTTTCTCAAAGTCAATTTCCTCATCTATTTAGGAAAGATACTAATAGAGTTTTTACTTCACAGGATTGTCATGGGGTTTAACCAAAAGAAAAAAATTACAAATCCTTGAGAATGGAGTTGAAATTGGATTAATTACAAATTTATTTATTACAGAGTACGTACAACTCCTATACCAAATATGGAGGAGTTCACAATCCAAACAGAATCTTGAATATTATGATTTATAAAAAGGGGAAAGTATCATGGGAAAAGTGGAGGCAGTCTCCTTCCAAATGAGGGTGGTATGGGAGTAGAAAGGGAAAGAAAGCATGATTGCAAAAACAAGAATCTTTTCCCTGGGACCTACTAAACTATGAAGATATGATAATTTGCTTATTTAAAGGGTCCCAGTTGCACAAACATTTTATCAGTTTGATGCAGAGTGAATGATATCTATCTTACAACTGGTTCAATCCACAAGGACACACTGATAATCCAGCTAAAGGTACAAATAACAAATTATGTCATCTCATGGGGGAAGCTTTATCCTTGAATTGTTCAGGGCCTTCTGCATACCCCAAGTCCAGTTGTTTCTGGAAAATATGGCAACTAAAGAAGACAGTTTAAGCTGGCTTCAGGACAAAAATACCTCTTCCCCTTATGCTCAAGTTGTTCTCTGAACACACTTACATTCACAGCTCATAATACATTATCTTGAATGCTTCCTGGACATCTAGAGGTGAGGGTAGAGTCATTTAACAAAGACAGAGGTTAACATAGAAAGTTAACAAAAGATTTAATCCTCAAAGAATGACCAATGAGCCCAGTTCTCTGGGGAGCCAGAATTTCTGAGCTAAAGTCACAGAAAAAGAGATAGGATTTGGACAATTTACATATCAGGATGATATGGAAGAGTTCCAACCACAAAATTGAACCAGAATTGACAAATCACAATACGAGTAATATGAAGACTTTCCAAAATCAGGCACTAATTCAGAGAGGAGATTCATATTACCCCAAAATGAACAGGAGAATTTATAATACAGACATAGAGAAACAAAAAGTCAAAGCAGTACAATAATGAACATCAACATTAAAAAACATTAAGTCTCTGTAATTGAGTTATCCATTCCCAATATCCATTCAAAAAATGCCTTTCGTCTTGGATTTCAGACATTCCATGCAGTCATATAGTCCCTGGCATGTTCTTTCTTGGGGCAGCCTGGAAAATATATTCTCAAGGGCACCTCTTCAGTTGATTTCCTTTCTGGTTCCAGTCACTTGTAAGGACTCCTTAGATGTTAATGAGATAATCTTTGAAAGGCTTAAAATACTCTATAATTATTTAGAGTTAAAAGTCCTGGGTTCAGATCTGAAGCTCACTACCAGCCTGAAATTTTACAATTGTTATACTAGATAGGACAGTGAGATGGAGTCAGGAAAACCTAGGTTCGTATTCCTCTTCAAACAGTATATATGTGTGTGTGTGTGTGTGATCCTAGTCTAGTTGCAACCTTTCTGGGGATCAGTTACCTCATCTGTAAAATGAAGAGGTTAGACTCAATAGTCTCTAAGAATCCTTCATATTCTAATAATTATATAATCCTATAATCCTAATGATCTATTTAATTTCTCTGGTCCTCCATTTCTTCTTCTGAAAAATAAAGTAGTTGGTCCCTTTCAGTTCTGATTCTATAAATTATTTGAGTTAGGAATCCTTCTCCTTTTCTTTGTAATTTTCCCAAAGAAAGGAATATAGGAAGAATTATCTCCCTCTCAGTTTTGTTCATAATAAAAGATGATGCAAAAAGACAAAAAATCTTAGTTTTAATGTATATCTTCCATACTTTCTCTTTAAAGTTCAAATCTCTTTTCCTGTTCACAAGAATTGTGCCAACCATTCTTTATTATCTTGACTTTCTCCGCTGTTCTTGAAGTCTTTTTCCTGAGGAAACAGGACTACTGCCACAGTTCCTTGAGTATATTTTTATTGGTTTTCAACAGTAATAAATTTCTCATTATTAATTTCTCAGTGATCCTCTGGAAACATGACTTTAGTACCCAATCCTGCTCACTTCTTGGTAAAACAGAAACCTTGTACATCAAAGCCCTGGTTTTTAGTTTCATGATTGGTCTTTTAACTTGAAAGCAAAATAAACAGAATCAAGAGAACACTTTGTAATGTAATAGCAATATTGTTTTAAGAGCAACTTTGAGCTAATAAATTATTTTGTCTATTATGAATACCCAGATTAACTAAACAGGACATATAAAGAGAGACTCTATCTGCATCCAGAGAAAGAAATTATATATATTATATATATATATGTACATATACAGAATAATTTTATAGAGCTACAACTATTTGTGTCTGGTGGTGGCAATCTCTAGGGAGGGATGGGGGAGAAAAAAAGAAATTTATATGATAATTTGTTTTATATATATATATATGTATATATATATATATATATATTCAGTTTCTTATGTAATTGTGTAATGGAAATGCTTGTTTTATCCCACAAAATAAAAATAAAATAAATTTAAAAAATAAAATAAAAATAGAAAGTCACACAAGGAAATCCCATGCTTTGATATTAGCTTTTTTATCAATCTCTCATTCCTCACTTGTAGCTGCTCCTTAACCACCAAAAGGTAAGAGGTAATACTCAGTTTTTGAATCTAACACAGTCACATTTAAATGCAATCCCATGAAGCAGTATGTTTGTAATTATTACCTATAAAATTTCACACTTGACCCTTGATTAACTGCAATGGACCCCTGTAGAGTAGAGACATAGAGAGTGTCTAAATAATTGCTGACCTCATCTAGGAGCTCTCTCTCCTTTCCTCAGCATCACTCCCTGGTACTCATAGTGCTAAACCCATCATTAAAGGTGACCCTGATTTTCAAAGGTCTCTCCTTGGGATGAGCAGGAGTATCTATTCCGTAGTTAAAAACGAGCCCTTATAGGCCTATTGTCAGACAATTGAGTGGCACTCTAGATAGCTTTCCTTTGATTTTCCTTGGCAGAGGGCTCCACCTTTCACAAGTAAATGCTCTTGTTCCATTTACACTGGTCTGCAAAGCAAGCCCTCCTGGTCTCCAGTTGATTATCTGGAGATATCTCTAGATAATCAACTTCAAGGAATTTGGGGAAAATTGCAGAGAGGATGATGATTGGGATGATTAATTAACGGATGGTAAAATGCTGATCATACTGACAATTTGAATAGTTAATTCTGAATTTCTTCTTTTTCTTTCCATGACACCAGAAAGCCTGAAGATTAGTCCCTGCCAAATGGCTCTCTTAATTTAACACTTATCTCATGAACAAACAGTTCAGTTGTGAAATCAAATCACTTAAGGAGTAGGTCTCCTACAGGAGAGTACTGTAGGTCCTATGCATTCTCTTACATTCTACTCTATTTAAAGTGCTGTTTGCAGTTCTTGGCAAGAATTTCCTCTTTTTTTTTCTTTTCTTTCTTTTTTTAATCTACCATTAAGCCTTGTAGGGTTTTAGCTTTCAGATTGTGTATTGGTCTCATTTTACTTCTCTCCCTCATTTTGCTACCTAGAATGACCCTTTGTTTCTAGAGAGGCAAAATATAAGTTTTCATCATTGTTCTTGCTCAAAAAAAAAACACAGAGAATTGCCTCATCTTCCCACTAAGTTTTCCTATGTGGAATTACCTTGACCAATTGTGTCAGTAGAATTTACTGTTGTATCAGAATATAATATATACATAAATATATTTATATGCATCCATGCATACATATAGTGTTAAATAAGTGTAATATAAATTAAAAGATCTATGTATATGTATGTATACATGTGCATAACATGCAAGCACATGTGCATGTGCACACATAATAGTATTCTCAATACTAAACCAGATAAGGAAACTCAGCTTTTCTTACTGTTCAATAACAATCCTGGTCAGGGACTAGGTAAATTAATCAAGTTCTACTCTGTCAAAACTTCTATTTGAGTCAAAAAACAAAAGTGATTAGGATAAATAGGTGAATAAAAACTCTTTTGTGTCCAATAAAGATCCCTTCTTCACTTTCTCCATTACCAAAGATATTTAACTTTCTTCATAATCTCATTTTAGGGATTATCTTGAGTTATTTTAGTCTTTTATATTCACCTTTACTGCATAAATAGGATTTGCAGTTCTTACTTTGTTATTTTTAATTACTGTAAACTTCACCAACTGAAAAAATGAGGAGGGGTAGTATCTAGAGAAAAAATATATCTTTAAAAGATTTGAGGCAATTCACTCATTGAAAAATTGGTGTGAAACAATATTTTGAAATGGAAGCCAAAAAAACCTCAAATATAATAGTATCCTGCAATAAGACTGTCCACAAATAAGTGAATGATAGTCTTATTGTACTCTTCCTTCTTTGGTATCTGGAGTATTCAGGAGGCCTAGTACCTCTGGTTTAAGGGCTTGCTCAGCTCTTTTTTTCAGGGTTGCTCACCCACCTTTGGTGTCCTGTGGCTCCAAGAAGTTAAAATCATCTCAACAGATGGATTAAAGCAGGTTGAGGGTAACTGACAGGCCTCAAACTTGTGGGTGAGTTAATGGGGATGTCTACCCCAAGCATGAGGAGACACCCTGAAAGAAAGGGAAAATAAAAACAATTTGTCCCAATGGCAACAAAGATGCTACAGCCTTGAAGCACTTAGAGTTTGGTCAGATATGGAACACACCAAGGTCATCCACTGCATCCTGGGCCATTGCCAGTTGTCTTGAGTTTTGTCTAGCCAATGGACTTTGATGACTCAGGAATAGAGTGAAGTGATGACTTTGTGCAGCTTAAATCAGATTCAGACACAAATCAAGATATTATTTGTGCTATCATTGGTCCTCTTCAACAAAAGAACAAAAAACATTCGCTTCAGTCAGACAATATCTAGACTGTATAAAGTCTTGAAGGCCATATTTCAAGAAAGAAATGGTAAACTAGAGAATGGTTGTAGACAATCAGGATAGTTGAGGGTCCTTGGGGTAAAACTCAGGGCATCAGTTGAAGGAATTGGGGATATTGACCCTAGAAAAAGAAATTTGGGAAGTGTATGGCAATTATTTTCATGTATTTGGAAAACTATTTTGAGAAGGAAGAATAAAATTGTTTTTTGCTTGACTCCAGGAGTCAGCACTGAGGACAAAGAATGAAAGTGGCAGAGACTGATTTAGACTTGTTAGGAAAATATTTCCTAAAAGTTAAAGATGACCTAGAGTAAATGAGTTACCCCAGAAGGCAGTGAGTTTCTTCTCACAGAAGTATACAAAGGTTAGTTATCAGAAGTGTAATAGAGAGTAAACCTGCAAGAGGTCATGAGCCCCACTGTGGTGAAGTAGGCCAACACCAACACCAGCCCCCCCCCCCACACCATATGTCTCAGCCTAACCCCAGGCAAACAGCTCCCAGCACTTAGATTACCATGCACTTCAAAGTAACCTACAACAAAAGGTAAATGCTAATGCCAGCACCCCACAAAGGCAGAGACCAAAGCCAGGACCCCCACATAACTCAGAATAGTCAGGTGAAATGGCAGCTGCCAGTGTCTGGGCTTGTCACATGCTTCAGTTTAGCCTCAGTCAACATAGGTCAATGCAAGGACCCCACCATGGGTCTTAGCACAAGGGCAAACTCCAGCTCCCAGACCTGCAGTGTGCTTGAATCCTTCCCACCTTAATTAGCCTTACCAGAAGCTATATTTTGTCAGTCTAGCCCTCAGGAACCTGCTGTCACCTCCATACTGTGGACAGACAAATTGAAAATAACTCAAAAAGGAGTTACTCAAATAACTTCTAACATTTGAAAAATAAGAATTGCAAGGAAAGGTTTAAATAAAAGATCCAGCAAAGTGGATCACCCATTGTACAGAGATCCACTACTCTAGAGAAATTTTGATGTGTCCTGTGTAGAAATGAATATAATTTTGTCCAAACCCTAGTTGGATAGCCATATACTCTCAAAGAATCATGAGGGATCTTTATGTAATAAATAAATAAATAAATAAATAAATAAATAAGCATTTATTAAATACTTATTGTGTGCCAGTCACTGGCTGTGTGAAACACTGGGAATGCAAAGAGGCAAATGATTCTTCCTGTCCTCAAGGAGTTTACAATCTAATGAGGGAGGAGGGGGAATAACAAGCAAAGAAATATATACAAAGCTAGCTATAGACAGGATCAATTAACAGGAGGAAAACATTGAAATTAAGAGGCTTTAGGGAAGGCTTTCTGTAAAAGGTAGAATTTTAGTAGGTTTAAAGGGAGACAGGGGAAGGAATTCAGAGCAGTGGAAGGAAAACATTAGAGGCATGGAGGACAGCCAGAGAAAATTCCCAGAGCCAAGCCATGGAGTGTCTTGTTTCTAGAACAACCAGGAGGCTAGGGTCACTGCATTGAAGAGTACATGGCAGGAGGAAGGCTTAAGAGGACAGGGAAGGTAGGAAAAGGCTACATTATGAGGGCTTTGAATGTCAAACAGACAGTTTTGTATTTGTTCCTGGAGGCAAGAGAGAGCCATTGGAGTTCATTAATTAGTAGGAGGAGGTGGGGAACATTACTCTCTATCAACCTCAGTTCTTAAAGACAATTGGTGAGAGCTCTTTGTAATCTGTGAAGTTCTATAGAGACCAGGCTTCCCTTTTTATCTTTTTTCTTGGGTTGAAAAATGCCATTTTTGTGCATCAATGTAGGTCCTTATTGAGTTTTTTTTCTTTGTTTGTTTTTTGCAAGGCAAGTGGGGTTAAGTAGCTTGCCCAAGGCCACATAGCTAGGTAATTATCAAGTGTCTGAAACCTGATATGAACCCAGGTACTCCTGACTCCAGGGCCTGGTGCTTTATTCACTGCGCCACCTAGCTGTCCCCTTATTGAGTTTCATACAAGCAATAATCCTTGGAAAACTTTGTGAACTATTCTTTATTGAATTTACATAATTTATATTTGGGGATAATTGTGATTTGGAAATTATGCATGTAAGATTGTATGATGGGGCGGCTAGGTGGCATAGTGCTTAAAGCATGGCCCTGGAGTCAGGAGTACCTGGGTTCAAATACGGTCTCAGACACTTGATAATTACCTAGCGTGGCCTTGGGCAAGCCACTTAGCCCTGTTTGCCTTGCAAAAAAAAAAAAACCTAAAAAAAAAAAAGAAAGATTCTATGAGATCGGAATTTTGTGGGGGCAGAGCCAAGATGGCAACAAGAAAGGATCCAGTTTTAGGCGCTCTGTCATAAAACTCATAAGCTAAGGACTCTAACTAAATTTTTGAGAGACAGCACCCACAAAGGGACCCAGAGAGGCAGTTCTCCTACTCAAGGTAACCTGGAAAAGAGCAGAAAGTCTCTGCTCGTGGGGGTCGGAGGGGCGGCCCACCAGAGGGGTGGCCCGCCAGAGGAAAAGAACTTCAGCCTCCCGAAGGCAGCCCCAGGGCGCTGGGAGCCACAGCTCACAGCAGCAGGGGAGTCCCCTGAGCTGCACCCCTGGGAGCACCGGGCACAAAGTAGGGGAACAGCGGGGGGACCTCTGCCAGAGCAAGCACATGGAGCCCAGCCATCAGGGCACATAGCAAGCAGCTTGGTCTTTCCTGAGCCCAGATCCAGGAAACAGAAGCAGGTGGAGCCAGTAAGCAGGAGCCCCCAGGGCATGAGCCCATTGAGCTGAGGGAGGGGAGTGAAGAGAGACTTCAGAGCTCTGTCCTCTGCCCCTGGAACAGGACTATGGGGCTCTGAACACATTCAGATACTGATCGCAGTCTAGGCCCCCCATAGAACAGCAGGGGCCCTCCCCACCTCAGCCCCATGGCAGAGGGGGGCGCTTATGGTCATTCACAGACCAGGAGGGAGGACAGAGCCTCACACACTGAGACCCTTGTGGGAGTGTCTCAAAAGCTCAGGAAGCACCCCAAAACCAGGCTCAGGCTGGGAAAATGAGCAAGCAGAGAAAAAAGAGGAACACCATTGAGAAATATTTTGCAAATGAGTCCAAGGAGGATCAAAATACTCAATCTAAAGATGAGGAAGCACAAGCTCCTGCATCTAAAGACTCCAAGAAAAACAGAAATTGGGCTCAGGCTATGACAGAGCTCAAAAAAGGCTTTGAAAATCAAATGAGGGAGTTAGAAGAAAAATTGGGAAAAGAAATGAGAGAGATGCAGGAAAAACATGAAAATGAAGCCAGCAGCTTAGTCAAGGAAATAAAAAAAATGCTGAAGAAAATAGCATGCTAAAAACCAGCTTAGGTCAAATGGATAAAACAGTTCAGGAAAAGAGCCTTGACATCATTTTCAAAGAATTACTACAGGAAAATTGCCCTGATATTCTAGAAGCAGAGGGGAAAATAGAAATGGAGAGAATCCACAGATCCCCCTGAGAAAGAGATCCCCAAAAACCAACCCCTAGGAATATTATAGCCAAGTTCCAGAACTCCCAAGTCAAAGAAAAAATATTACAAGCAGCCAGAAGGACAGAGTTCAAATATCGTGGAGCTGCAGTCAGGATCACAAAGGACTTAGCATCAACTACATTGGAAGCTCGCAAGGCTTGGAATATAATATACCAGAAGGCAAAAGAGCTTAGAATGCAGTCAAGAATGAACTACCCAGCAAGGCTGAATGTCCTCTTCCAGGGAAAAAGATGGACTTTCAATGAACCAGGAGAATTTCAAATATTCCTGTTGGAATGGCCAGAGCTGAACAGGTTTGATCTTCAGATACAGGACTCAGGTGAAGCATAGAGAGTGGAGGAGAAGGGGAAAATATGAGGGACTTAATGATGATGAACTGCATGTATTCCTGCATAGAAAAATGACACTGATAATACTCATATGAACCTTCTCAGTTAATAGAGCAGGTAGAGGGAGCTTTTATAGTGGAAGCACAGGAGAAAGCTGAATTCAAAGATTAAAATATTGTGTAAAAATGGAGTCAATAGGAAAAAAGGGAAATGTAATGGGAGAAAGAAAAAGGAGAGGGGGAATAGGCCAAGATATTTCATATAATAAGACTTTTCTTTATTACAGTGAGCTATTGCAATGATATGGAAGGGGGGAAGGCAAGGGGGAATGAGGGAATCTTCGCTCACATCAGAGGTGGCTAGGAGAGGAAACAGCTTATATACTCAATGGGGTATAGGCATCTGGAGTAAGAAGGCGGGGCAGGGGGAAGGGGGGGATGTGAGTGATGGAGGAGAGGATGGACCATGAGGGGAGAGCGGTCAGATATAACACATGTTCTTTTTTACTTCTTGCAAGGGGCTGGGATTGGATGGCCTGTCCTGGACTATAGGGCCAGGTGGATGCTGGGCCTAAGGGGTGGTAAGGGGGCTCAGGGCCTCTTGGCCCCAGGACCAGGGATCTGACTGCTGCGCCACTCAGCTACCCTACAGCAGAGTCAGTGAAAGGAGAGGGGAAAATAGAGTACATGGTAGTGGACAAATAAGAAAGGAGGGAGTTGCGATCAGCAATGGCAACGGTGGAAAAATATGGAAGTAACTTTTGTGATGGACTTACCATAAAGAATGTGATCCACCAGCGAGTTGTTGGTGTTGGAACAAAGACTGAAGCACATTTTTTATCATTATTATTATTTGGGGAGGTGCAGGGCAAGTGGGGCTGGGTGGCCTGCCTGGGGCAGCATAAAGTGTGATTGTTGGTTGTCTGAGGCCGGATTTGGACCCGGGTGCTCCTGACTCAAGGGCCAATGCTCTGTCTGCCACCCAGCCACCCCTACTATTATTACTATTTTATTTTATTGTGGGTCTTTTTTTTCTTTTTTCTTTTTTTTTGGTTTTTTGCAGGGCAGTGGGGTTCAGGTGGCTTGCATGTCACACGGCTGGGTGATTGTTGGGTCTTCAGGGCCAGATGTAGGCTCGGGTGCTCGTGGCTCCAGGGCTGGTGCTCTGTCCATTGCGTCACCTGGACATACCTACAATTATTACTATTATTTTTTGTAATTTTAATTTTTTTCTCTCCCCTTTACTTTATCGCTCAAGCAAGTCTATATTTATGGGGGGAGGGGGTATATGGTATATTATTTACTCTTAAACAAGAATATTTTATTAATGTAAAAAAATTTGTGCAAAATGAGAATAAAATATTAAAAAAAAGAAAAGAAAAAAAAGATTGTATGAGACCTTGTCATACTGAAAAAACAATGAAGGATCATCTAATTGAGAGAAGACAAAGCTGAGGGGCAGCTCACTAAACAAGTGGAGGAAGGAGTATTCCTGTCCTTTCCCTCCACATGGACCTGTGATCACATTGGGATAGTGAATTGCCAATGGAGAAATTCCCTCTATTAATACTCTTAGGCAGTTGTTCTGCAACAAATAGTCTCAGGAAGTTGCTGGAGAGGGGGTAGGGAAAATGCTGAGACATTAAAGTGATTTACTCAGGGACACACAGACCTGGGTCTGTGGCTTCCTGACTCTATAATTCAGGTTACCACTTCCTTAAAAGATATTTATTTATATTATTCACATGTTAGATTTTGGGAGCTTATTCAATGTATTTCAGATCTCATTAAGACCACATTTGAGTTTGTGGAGAGACTGCAGGTGAAAATACTGATCATCACATATGGTCTGTGTCTGCCTGGTACCAAAACATCTGGTTAACTCAATTTAAGAATATATATAGAGAGAGATATAGATTTGGATTTAGATATATGTACTAATCTCTGGCAAACAGCAAATGATTGATTGAAGTTTTCACCAAAATTGACTGAATTTGTCTGGATATTTTGGCAGCATGTAGACTTAGCTATACTGTTGAACACTGAGCTGTGTTTAGAAAGGAGTGATCTTAAAATTGGCTTCTGGCCCAGACCTAATTACTCTCAAGTTTCATCTGTTAACAAAATGGGGCTAGATTTTCTTAGTCACTTCTTGTTAAGATTATAAATTCATCATGTTCCTGGCATAGGGTTGAACCAGATGATCTCTTGAAGTCCCTTCCAGCCCTATAAAACTGTGATCATAAGGTTCCATGATATTCCAGGTAACTTTGCTGATTGATACCAGTGTTAAAAGTCTTGTATTAAAAATAACCTCAAACCACAAATGATGGATTGGGATGTGGGATGTTTTAGATATTTTCTGAGAGTAGGATTTATGGGAAGTAAATGCTACTGAATTTAAAGTTATAGTCTTGCTTCTTCGGAGGAGGGGGGAATGGGGGATGGGAGTGATAAAAGATAAAAGAACATAGAATAAAAAAAAGTTCAAAGTTCAGAAGGTAAGCTGTAGACTAGACTTACTAGCAGGGGGTCATGCTTATTTAAATAGGAAAAAAGAATGCTTCTGAAGAAAAAACAAACATAGCTGAGGACTGTTTTTTTCTTTTTTTAAATCTTTATTACAAGGAAAGACTCAAATAAGGGAGAGTTAAAGCTATATTCAGAAATGAAGGCTATGTAAAAATAAGAAATCAAGAAATACTAGATTTAAAGTGTCTTTAAATTGAGAAACAATAGCGATCATTCTATTGTTGTTATTATCTTCCAAGCCACCATTTCTATACCATGCTCTTCTTGACTTTTGGACATAAACTTTACCTCTTCCACCCCTAGGGACTTGTGCTCTGCTAATGCAATGCAGAACCCTAGTAGGTGAGTTTTGTCTTACCCAAAACTAGGTCTCCACATCCTTCCCATCCTCCATATATCATCCCTTTTTTCCAGTTTCTTTTATATGTTGTTTTCCCCTATTAGAATGTAAGTTTCTTGAGAGCACACAGTCTTACTGAATTTTGAGCACTACTCAATAAGTTTTTTTTTAGGTTTTTGCAAGGCAAATGGGGTTAAATGGCTTGTCCAAGGCCACACAGCTAGGTAATTACTAAGTGTCTGAGACCGGATTTGTACCCAGGTACTCCAAGGCAGGTGCTTTATCCACTGCGCCACCTAGCCGCCCCCAATAAGTTTTTTAATAAATACTTTTTTAATAAATGCTTTGCTTCTCTCTCTCTCTCTCTCTCTCTCTCTCTCTCTCTCTCTCTCTCTCTCTCTCTCTCTCTCTCTCTTTCTCTCTCTCTCTCTCTCTCTCTCTCTCCCCTCCCCCCTTTTCTCCCCCTCTCTGCCTAGGTGTTAAGACTCTCCCAGGCTAGAGAAAAGGCTCCGGGAATAGTCAAATGCAGCCAATCAGGCTTCTAAACTAGAGATTTTAAAATGCAAGCAACATAACATCACTTATGAGGGTGATATGCACGTGTTCTTTGTGCTGAAACATTATAGAAAAAAGAGCAGGGGATATGGGGTATAATGCTAAGGATATAAAATAGGAAATTGTGGGTAGTGATGGGGAACAGAGTAAATGGGACTCTAATTTTAGTTCTACATAATTTTTGTACCTACCTACTTTTCCATTTTTAGATTGCCGGTTCTAAGTATACCATGTTCCTTTGAGAGAGAGAGTGTGTGTGTGTATATGAACCTTTATAGTTACTTATGTCTGGGAAAGAAAAAAATGACATAAGGTTAAATGCAGAAAGTAAGGGTAATATTGGTAAGAAAACCTGGCCTTCAGGGGTCACAGTAACACTCTCTTTACAGACAATGCTTTTCAAAAACATGAACTAACAATAGTTGTGTATATGTGTATGCTTGAAACAGAGAGATGTAAAGGTCTTCACCCCAAGAAAAAAGGTTTTATTGATAAGGTCAGAATAACTAAGGTCTGAGACTCTTAGACTCTGATTCACCTACCAAAAAAACCTACCCTTGGTCAATTTGATTCATATTTGAGGATTATATGTGAATACTGTGATTCAGGTGCCTCCTCCCATCTGTTTCTCTAGCTTTGTTAGCAGAATGGAGGAGCTGAAGAATCACTGTGGAGCCAAAGCTACTGCTGTCAGTTGGCCCAGAAACACCTGCCCTTCTGGTGCTTGGCAAAACCCAGGTCACTCAGTCTTTGTAGGAACAGCAGTCTGGGCCTGCCACCATGGGAGCTTGATGGCATGCTTATAGAATCACATTTGTAGGCATCTAAATGTGCCATAGCAGCTCTGGAGCCATAGTTAACAGAAATCAGAGTTAAATCCTTTCTGATTTCCTATTACTGAAAGAAGAGGGGAAAGGTAATCCATGTGTGGGGTCCTTATCTAGGTCCCTTCTCTAGGTCTCACCCAGTGTACTTATACCATCTGTCACATGGCAACAGCAAGGGGAATGCTACAGACCTATTCCTACAACCTGCAGAGGAATGACAGATGAATATGGAGGAAGGGAATGGAAAGCTTTCCCTTTCTCTGTCCCTGAATTAGTGCTAGTTTTCTGAATCCATTAGATTTTTCTTCCCGAACTGAAAAGGAGAAATGATGAGATTCTCTTACCTACTTTAATTCCTAAATTTGGATACAAATGTCTTTCCAAATGAATAATTTTTGTGGTTTGTTAGGTGATGTAACAGATGGAATGTTGGATCTTAAGACTCATCTTCCTAAGCTCAAGTCCAGTCTCAGACACTTTACTAACTGTGTGACCTTGTGTATGTCATTTAAACCTTTGTAACCCAAGAGAATCTGAGTTGCATGGTAGATTTGACAGATTTATTGATCTTATTCTCATAAAGGGATTTTTCCCTTATATCCTTGACTGGATCTTCAGAAACATAACTGGAGCCCACTCCACGCTATAGGTGAACTGAGTTCAAAAGTGTATGCATTTGGGCGGCTAGGTGGCATAGACGATAAAGCACCGGCCTTGGAGTCAGGAGTACCTGGGTTCAAATCTGGTCTCAGACACTTAATAATTACCTAGCTGTGTGGCCTTGGGCAAGCCACTTAACCCTGTTTGCCTTGCAAAAATCTAAAAAAAAAAAGTGTATGCATTAGAAGACAAAGAACAAAGGTGACAAATTTTGTCAGTGGAATGACTTTCTGAATTAACTTGTAACTCTCTTGGGCCATTTTTTCTACTCTAACACAAAACCACAGGTATAACAAACAGGTTAACATTCACTCAAGGTTTTTGTTGAACCCTACATTGAGATGTGTCATATCTTTGAGATCATCAGCAAAAGCACTCTCTCTCTCTCTCTCTCTCTCTCTATATATATATATATATATATATATATAGAGAGAGAGAGAGAGAGAGAGAGAGATCTATATATATATCTATATCTATATATCTATATATATATATATATATATCTATATATATATATATATATATATATATATATATATATATATATATACACATATGCATGTGTGTGTGTGTGTTTGTGTTTACTCTCAGGATGTGTATTTAAGTAAGCCTAAGTGCTCACTTAGAGCCTGTCTGCTGAAAAGATTGTATTTCTATTGTAGATAACACTATTTGGCTTTGTATCCTTACACTGCAGGCAAACTCACTGACACACTTTCAATCAACTCAGCAATTTTGGAATGAAAGAGGAGAAAATCTCACCATAGGAAACTTGTATTCCATATACAAGTAGCATCGTAACTGCCAACGAGGTAACATAAGGACACATAAACATAAGAAAATGAAAATTGAAAGAATGTCAAAGACAAAATACTTTTAATAGGGTTATAATCATAGAGAGACAGCATAGGGAGGTGATCTGGGAGCCAGGAAGAACTAAGTTCAAGTCTTGTCTCTGATATACTGGTTTAGAACTTCCACATTTAATAAAAAACTATCAAAGCATATAAGCATCTTCTTTTCAATTCAAAGTCTTAAAAAAAATCTGTAACAATGAGAAGTTAAATTATGTGACCATGGTCACTCATTCACCTCCAGCTTACAAGATTCATATCTGGCCACTGGATTCAGACAGCTCTAGAGGAGAAAGTGAGTCTGGTGAGGGAGCACAGTCCCCCCATACATACACACACTCAAATCCAATTCATATGCTTGTCATGGCAAAACCTCCTGATGTCATGGTCTTCTTTGAGAATGAAAGGCCAAATCCTTATTATTGTTATAGACTCAGACCCAACCAGGCTCAGCTTTCTATTAGGCATGCTAACAACATTCTCTAGCCTAAAGAAATCTTATGGTCATCACAAAGTATTCTTCCTTATTCATCCTCTATAGTTAATATGGAATAAAATTTTATTGTTTATTTCTTTGAAATGACTTCCAAACTTAACTTTTCCCTTATAGCACCTTTAGTCCATTCCCCAATCATTTGCCAAAATGATTTTTTTCCTTAAGTGTAGATCCAGCCATATCTTCCCACTATTGCAGAGGTTCCCTAATGTCTCCAAGCCTTGAAAATAAAAACCTCTGTTTGATGTTCAATATTCTTCATAACAGGCCCTCTCTTAAATGTCCAGTTTTTGTATGTAGTATTATCTCTCACCAAACTACCTACTCTTTATTTGACAGACCCTGAGCCCATGGCTCTTCCTGAAATGACACTGCATCTTTGGTTCCAGTCATTTCTCTGGCTGTTCTTCACATTTGTGTTCCTCCTCATCTCTAGTTCCTGATTTCCTGTGCTATCTTTCAGGTTCGGGTGAAATCCTACCTTCTATAGCAGGGATGGGGAGCCTTTATTTTTCTTTTTCCTGAAAGGGCCATATGAATATTTATACCATCATTCAAGGGCTATATTTCTTCAAACATTATTTAATCCCCACCCCAAAAAAGCTGATAGATTATTAAATTTAGAGTCCCTGCCTTCAATTGACTTGGCCATGCCAGACCAATACAGCCTGCTGGCCAGACGTTCCCTGTCTCTGTTCTATAGGAAGCTTTTTTCCCCCAATATCTCTTCCTTTTGATGCTTTCCCTCTGTTATTTCCCATTTTTCTTAAATATAGTTTGTTTATACATACTTTTTGCATATTGACTCTAGAAGGACAGGGCCTGTGTTTTGCCTTTCTTTGTAGTCCCATCATTAGTATTCTATTCTTGTCACATAAGAGGTGCTTAATAAATATTATTGATTGCCTAACTAATCAATAATAACTCATTTAATGAATAATATTTATATTATTTCTTCTATGCACAAAGAACTGTGCTATTTGTTGTGATGCATTCAAATGTCTCTTAAGTGTCATAGAACTTAGAGTTGGAAGATCTAACACAAATGTCATTTTACCAATGGGGAAACTGAGATCCAGGAAGATTAAGTAACTTGCTTACAGTCACACTGCTGGAATGTAGTAAACTCAGATTATGGGATGACAAATTCAAGGATCTTTCTACCCCCAAAGACCACTGTTCTCAAACAGCTTATAATTTGAGAGTTAACTAATAATTTAAAAAGATTACAAGATAAGTACTATATAATATAGGCATTATATATATATATATATGAATATAAAATATAATAACGTATATACAGGAGAAGTACCAATGAAAAGTGACATAAGGATTCAGAGGAAGACGAGATCACTGCCAAAATATGGAACATAACTTGAATTTGTGTTATTTTATCTACAATCTGTTAGGTTAGTCTTCAACATTTCATTCTCAATTTCTCCATACTCTTGACTCTTGGTCAAGACAATGGGGTGATAGGACTGAATTAGAAGTCAAAAAGTCTGAAGGTTGATCCCAGTTTTGTCATTTACTAGTTGTGTGATGTTGAATAAATGGCTCAATCTCCTTGATGCTCCATTTTTTGTTTTGTAAAATAAAGATCATGATATCCATATACCTACCTCAAAGGACAATTATGAGTATCATATGGGAAAAAAGTGTGTGGAAATATTTTGTCAGCTATAAAATACTAAATCAATAACAGCTGGCATACTTTAGTGTTTTAAGTTGTGATGTATAAAAACTTTGAGAGACATTGTTTATGGCTAATTAATCATGCTAGCAGCATGATTAGCAGAAAGGATCAGTGACCCTTGGAATGCCAAAGACTACTCATGGAACCCACTCAACACATATATGTTCTTGGAAGATTGGTTTTCCTGGAAGATTAGTGTTCCTGAGGATGACAATTAATTCTTATTGGTTAACAATCAGTTAGCAAGTAATGAGAAAGAGTAAATGAGAGGTGGTCCTTTTCTAATGAGGGGCTGGAGATTGTGACTTTGGTCATGTCACTTCCAAATCACCATCGATCTTGGGCAATCTAAACAAAGGATTTACCCCTCCCCCAAACCAGCCTGAATGATGGGAATTCACCTTAGATTCAATTTGTTTTCAGATTTTCTAGTTGAATGAGGTTGTCCACCTAGAAAAGAGTGAATATTGGGGAAAGATCAAGGATCTCCCCAATAATTTCCTATGTAATAATATCTCTCAAAGTTTTACAAAGTAGTTTCCCCCATAAAAATCTTGTGATAGGGAGCAGTGTTTGTCACCCTGGATACATTATTATTTCCAATGTAAAGTTTCCCACTCTGAAAAATGGAGATAATTATATTTATATAACCTATAGTACCTCCTGGAGTGTTGTGATGAAATTACTTTGTAAATAGCAAAAGGCTGTACAAATGTAAAACAACAAAATCTATTTTACAGATAAGGATAATGAAATTGAGTACAACATAGTTTGTTATGTCATCAGATACTCAAGTGGACCAATGATCCCATTGATTTGAAAGTCCCCATCAACAATTTAGATCATAATTTAGATTTATATTATTCATACCTGCTTGTCCTTCATGGGTTTTGCCATACGTCCCCTCCTAAAGCTTATCACAAGATCCATTCTGGAGGATTTTCTTATTTCCACTTTCCTTATTTTTCAAGTTAAACCAATAAAACTCTGACTGTGTGCTATTCATCCCTTGCCCTCAACAAGTGACCAGTCTATTTTCTCTTCTGTAACAATCAGTTCCTTGTCAACATCTTTTACTCTTATTTTTTCTTTTCATTCTTCATTGTGCATATATTACAAGTTCATATAATCCATATATTTCTTCTAATGTATTGTACAATACTCACATTTATTTCTTCAGATACTGTTGTATTTCATATTTTTCTGCCATATCAGTATTTTTGTCTTAAAAAAGATGAACTTTTTGTTTTATGGGAAGATTGAGTCATTAAAGGAATGAAGGATACAAGGGAAGAAATGAAAGAGTTGCTTTTCTCAAGGAATTTACATTCTATTTAGAAAAAATCATAATAACTTGTTCAAGGTCTCAAACCAAGAAAATAACAAATTCAGAGCCCACACTTAGATCTTCTATTTCCATATCCAATATTCTCATTATTCCATGATGCCACAGTCACTTTTTGAATATTTAATTCAATAAATATGCAAATCTCTGTGCTAGGTGTTAGAGATTCCAAGAACAAATTAAAAGATTCACTTTCCTGAAGGAATGTTAACATTTATATAGTGGCTTAAGGTTTGCAAAATGCTTTACAAATTAATTTCGTTTTATCCTCACAATGACTCTGAGACATTGGTGTTATTATGCCTATTTTATATATAAGGCAACTGGGGCAGACAGTTTAAGGCCAGTTTTTTTTTTACTTAGTATTTCTTCATTTCAAGTACAACATTTTATTCACTGCTCTACCTAGTTACATATAGAAAATAAATCCACAATCGAGTCTAATTGCTTCCTAAATCAAATGAAATTTCTTCTACACTTTAAAAAGCCTCTATAACAAAGTCCCACTTAACCCTACTTTCATATTTACGTGGATCTATGAACTCACTTATGTGTATGCTGCCCCTAATGGTTCTGATCACTCCAAATCCTTGCCTTCTCATCTGTTGTGACTCCAATCCATGTACTCCCAAAAAATCTCTTACAGGAGATCTACTCTACCTTCAATGGAGCTGTCCATCAACATGCATCAATGGAGCTTCCTCTGGCTATATCACTGATCCAATTCCTTTTTGGATCCTACACTTCTTAGAAGATGTCCTTTCTTCTTTCCCTCCTGTATAATTCTTCATTGGAGATATGAAAAACAATGTGATGTAGTTGGATACTACCCAGGACCTCAGAGTAAAGCAGATTGTCCCGCCTCTGACAAATACTGATGGGTGATCTTGGATAAGTCCTTTAGATCCTCATCATCCCTAGCAACTCTAAAACTATAAGTTGCAGACTTTGTGCTGATATGAATTGGTAATGCAAGTTTTCTTCTTGCCATCTATCTCTAACAATGAAATCATGGTTGTAATTCTGATACCACTTAAGCTATCACTATCTAAATATTGATATCATCATATACTGTGTTATATCCCTTCTTATGTTTTTTTAGGTGACATACAATTTAATTCATTTAATGCCTAACCTTACCTAGTGCACCTTATTTTTCATCACTCCCCAATGAGAGTATTCGCTGCTGCTGAACAATAGGCTCAATCTTACCATGACACCATCATTGTTCGTGCTCTTCTTGAAGATTTCTTTGTTCTCTTTCTGTACTAATCCCTCACAGGCTAACTAACCTCTACTCTGAAATCTCCCCACCTCCCTCAGCCCATATTGATATTTTCCTTCTCAGAATTCCCTGTGAACTTAAGCTCTAAGTTCTCCCTGGAACATAAGTTTTTTTCTTCCAAATTGACATGAGTTCTTTTAATGCAAATGTTATGCCTCATATATTTCATGTTACTTGACTTGACTTGACTTGATACTGTTAGTCCCAGGATCACTTGGATGCTTTATTGCTTCAGCAAAACAAAAAAAAAATCAAGTCCCCTTTCCTTTCTAGACTCATGCATCTGGGCAGATTGATTTCAGCCCTTGGGGAATCTGACCTTCAAATAGAAGAGTCAGGCTTTTTTTTTTTCTCATGTTGTCTCTATATCTCCATCCAAGAACACTGGAGGAAATTATTTTTAGGTAAGCATTAACACATGTCTAGTTTCCATCTTCCAAAGAATATTAGAGAGGTACTCAGTATAAAATGTAGATCAGGAATAGGTTAACTATTAATATCCTTTTTTAGGAGGGGTATCCTATACTCTCAAATTCCAATTAATGTAGCTACCAAAATATTAATTGTTCTGATATGTTCATAGGGTAAGGATGTTTCTGTTAAATGCATTTACAAAAACAATATGTAATCAACATAGGAATGAAATTATGCATACATACATACATGCATACACACATATGCCAGTCTCTGGAATCCAAGGGGTGTTACATTTCACTTCTCCCCCAGGGAACATCTGGTATTCTGAAAAGGGCTTATAGGTGTCTAGAATCTCTGCCATTAACTCTAGCCCTCAGCAATTTAGAGGGGTGGGGGAGGTGAAAGAATATTTATATTTAAATAAATGAAAATTCATAAAAGTAAATAAATGGAAGTGATTTCTGAGGAAACACATATCAGAATAAAAGAAAACTGACTGCAATGAGGCTATTTTTTTCCTCCAACTTCTTCAGGATCTTGAAATCTAGGCTATCTAAAAATGAAAAATACCAGGCAAAATAAGTCCCTTCAAGGGTTACAGCAAAAGTGAAGGACCAAGTTTTATCCCAATCAAGTTCCTCCCACCCTCAAAAAGTAATAGTGATTATACTGGGCATCACTACCTGATGTGTCATTGTCATATATTTCCCCTCTCCCCTAGAGTTCTCCAATATTCATAAGGGAAAATGAGGGTATCAGTTTCTCTGTCATTGGCTCCTATTCCCATCTGTGATATTCCCCCAACTATAGGGATTCTCTTTACATCAGTACCATTTAAATATATATTCAAGTTATCATTTTCTAAGTAGTATTTACTTCAAAGACATAGCAAGAGTAAATATAGAAATATTGCCCCAACACCAGAGTCAATAATTATCTCCTGTATAATCTTATACTTTGATGATGAGGAGAGGACCGAGGAAAGACAATAAATATTTATAAAGCAGTTACTAATTTAATCAGTACTATGACAAGTGCTGTTACATTAATAATACTATGTTTTATGATTTTTAACAAAATTATTATTAATATTGCAAATATCATTTAATTTAAATCATTTTAATTAGACTCATAGTTTAACTCAGGTCATATATAGTACATTTCCACTGAGTTCCAAGTTCAAACTCCTCTTGTGGATTCAAATTTTTGAGTACCCTGGTTTCTTAGGATTTCTCTTTAGGACTGGCTAGGTACAGATCTGTCCTGGAATTATGGCTCCAAAGTCACAATGGCTCAAGTTCCAAAGTCCATTGGGTATACCACTACCTTATCCTAGAACTGAAAAGGACAAAGGAAACAGAATGAGCTAAGATAAAGCTGCAGCCAATTTTGGGAGCCAAGGGATATAAAAGAGAAGATACAAGGAAGGTAAGCCATTCACTTCCCCTCACTAGCTCCCTGGTGCCTATACTATGGTAAACTCGGATCTTCATCCTCTCTGGATGTCATGTAAAGAAATAGTCTATTCTGGACAAATGGAAAGAGACTATTCCTAGCTACACAATATGGGAATAAAGAATGCCTTCTCTTAGAAGCAGGTTACTTCCATGACAAGAGATATTATTTTATGTACTATATATATCTATAAATATATTCATAAATACATTGATATAGATATAGATATAATATTACTTTATTATACATATGCTGTCATAACTTCTATATTGCAGGAGTTGGGACATTCCTACAATCTGGAAAATCTGCATTAAAATTTTTTGGCCCTCCATTTGTATCAGAGATGTCTGATTATATTATGACATTAAAAGATAAGATATATTGTATTATATAATACTATAACATGATATATATATATATATATATATATATATATATATATTTCTGAGTTTCAGAGTTTTTTCTGTGTCTTCTACTGGCTTTCTGTGTCGAGACTTCCATAAAACTGCAAAAAAATGTTCTTAATTAAATTCCTTATGCTTAAAGTTGTGATGTGTAAATTCTAACTGTATAGAGCCTTACTCTGTCTCCTGAGCTCCAGTACATTGCTACCTGCCTTTTAAACATCTCAAAGTCAACATGTCCAAAACAGAATTCATTGTATCCCATGCCATCCTCACTTTCCAAATTCCTCTTTACTGTTAACCTTGGAATCATCCTCAATTCTCCATTCTTTCATTTCACTTATCCATTCTGTTTCTAAATTTTGTAGCTCCTACTTTTATAACATCATTCATTCTCATCACTCTTTTCTTCAGTCCCATAGTCTCAGACAAACTGAGATCTGACATAGACCTTGGCTTTAAAAGGCCAAGGTCTCCTACTGTATTCAAGATCATCTTCAGTTGTTCTGATCTAAATCTTGCATTGGATCCTGATGACTCTGGAGGAAAGAGTGATGCTGGTGACTTTGCACAGTCCTAAATCACTTAAATCTAATTCATAAGATTACCTTCAGTGTCATAGGCCTCTTGGAAAACAAAGGACAAACAACCTACAACCATCAACCTAGTGTAGGTCCTTATCACCTTCTCCTGAACAATTTTAATACTTTTCTGATTCTTCTCAATTTCTTAAATTCAAATCTGATTTCAGACATTTACTATCTCTGTGACCCTGGCCAAATCACTTAACCCTGTTTGCTTCAATTTTCTCATCTGTAAAATGAACTGGACAAGGAAGTGGCAAACCATTTCAGTATTTTTACCAAGAAATCCTAAATGGATCACAGAGAGTCAGATAACAACAGAAATGAATAAAGAACAACAACAAAGGTTCTTCTCTCTGCTTGTTTCTCCACATTCCAATCCATCCTCCACTTGTCAGACAAAACAATTATCCAAAGTATAGGTCTGGGGCAGCTAGAAGGCACAGTGGATAGAGCACCTACCCTGGAGTCAGGAGGACCTGAGTTCAAATCCAGTATCAGACACCTAATAATTATCTACCTGTATGACCTTGGGCAAGCTGCTTAAGTTCACTGCCTTGCAAAAAACAAAAAACAAAAGTATAGGTCTGCTGTTTATTGTTAAATTCTATATGTTTATATACTTAATGATAAATTTTATATATAAAAGAATCTCAGAGTTTCAAATGGAATATGTTTTCTTTATATTGATGTCTTAAAGATCATCAATTTTCTTAAGTTCACAATGAAAAAATTCAAAAATTTTTTAAGTTTTTTGGCAAAACTAACCAACAAATTGTTGTTGCTCCCTGTTATATCTATGATCAAATATCAAATTATTTGTGTAGTAATTAATACTCATCACCATCTGGTCCTTGCCTTCTTTTCAGATCTTCTAACACTTCACTTCCTTCCACTCACTTTGCTTTTTCCTCACCTGTGACACTCCAAGCCTGGAAGGCTCCAGGTCTTCGTCTATGGTTCTGGATTCTTTCAAGACCCAGATCAAATCCTAACTTCTCCAGGATTCTTTCCCCACATTTCTCAGTTGCTATTGCTTTCCCCTCCAAGGAATTAAGATCTATTTCCTCTGCATATATTGTGCTTCTAGTCAATTATTTAAATGTTGTATCCTCTATTAGAATATGAATTGTTTTGTGTCCCCAGTTAGCACACATAGCACTAGCACCCATAGTACTTGATAAATATTTACTGAATGTTGTTGTTGCAATATCAGTTGTATCTGACTCATTGTGACCCCATTTGGGGTTTTCTTGGCAGAGAAACCAGAGCTTCTCCTTTCCTTCTCTAACTCATTTTATCAATGAGAAAACTGAGGGAAACAAGGATAAGTGACTTATCCAGGGTCACACAGCTAGTAAGCATCTGAGACCAGATTTGAACTAAGGTTTTCTTGACTTCAATCCCAGAACTCTATCAATTCATTGCATCATCTTGCTGCCTACAGAATAATGTGTTGGTTAGCCTTGTCAAAATACTTTTAAAAATTTTTTGAAGTTTTTTATTGTGAATTTGGGAATTTGATGATCATTAAGAAACATCAATATAAACAAAAACATATTTGAAACTCTGAAATTCTGTTAAATAAAATTTATTTTTAAGTATATACATCTGAAATTTAACTAAAAAATTAATTTCTCTTCTCTTTCTTTAACCTTTTTTTCCCATTAGTAATAGCTAACATTTGTGTAGTTCTTACCATACAGCATACTTTACAAATCCTCATTTGATCCTCACAATAATCCTGAGAAGTCAGTGCTATGAATATCCCCATCTTACCCTGAAAGAAACTGAGACAAATAGAGGTCTGGTGACTTGCCCAAGATCATACCCCTAGAAATTGTAGTAGGCTAAGATATGATTTCAAGTCCACCTGACCTCTGACCCAAATCATCATCCACTGTGACACCTACCTGCCTTAAGGAATATATTGCTGAATAGTGAACAGGAAACAACATATTAAAAATAAATATAACACAAAAGATAGCAATAAAATAAAAATTAAAATATATGTATCTGCCTATTTAAAATGACTTTGCTTAGTAGTTATACTTCTCAATTAAAGACTTCTTTGGGGGGGGGGCGCGACTAGGTGGCATAGTGTATAAAGCACCAAGCCCTGGAGTCAGGAGTACCTGGGTTCAAATCCGGTCTCAGACATTTAATAATTACCTAGCTGTGTGGCCTTGGGCAAGCCACTTAACCCCATTTGCCTTGCAAAAACCTAAAAAAATAAAAATAAAAATAAAAAAAAGACTTCTTGGGAAAAGGGGAATTTTAGGAGTTCAAAGACTGGAGATAAAACTAGGTCAATGAGGAGTTTTCAGGCTGAGGGTGTAACTCCACCATTCTAATATTCATTTTATGACTTCCATTAAATACTATTGGAATGCCCTTAAATTGTAAGGCATTGCTACTGAAAAAGCCTTCCCTGCACCAGTTGTCCTATTTCCTGATGAGACTAAATAAATAAGTCCTTCTGGGGCTGGTTTACTAGCCAGTCTGCCAGTGCCCAGGGTCATATTTCCTGCCACTGATTTTGTAACTGAAAACACTTTGGTTGTTTGCCAGGAGGAAACGACTACTCTGATTGGGGGCCCTCTTTAGTTGTGCTGGACTGCATTCCACCCCCTCCCTTCCCTAGTCCTGTGCTCCCTTTTGTAAATTGTAAATGAGAGCAAAATGCAAAGAGTTAAATTCCCATGCCCTTTCTTGCCATCTAACTGATGGGGGAGGGTGGCAAGGAGGAGTGGTCAGACATAAAACTTGGGATCTTTGCTGCCCCACAATGGCCATTGCTAGGTTACATTGAGACTGAATGTTTGCCTCACATGGTTATTTGAGGTCACCTTTTCTGAAGCATCATTAGCTTTCCGCTGCCTAATGGGCACTTCTGAAGGAGCCATAAGACAGAAATCCATCTCTTGCTTTGCTGATAGGAAACAAGGCTTGGAAGCCTTCCTACATCAGTAGTAATTAATACAACCTGGACTCCCAGCATTACTAAACTGGAATTTTTTCAGGCAATAGAATACACTCCACTGTACCATGAGATTTGCTAAAATTTCAAAAGTAAAATATTGAGAAGAAAATAATCATCAAGCCATCGTAGGATACCACAGTAATTCAATTCTTCCCAGAAAATAGTTGAGGTTACCTTCAACACAGCAACCTTCTGATTTGTCCTGCAGCAACATGTAATACCAAGCAGCTTGTAAAACTTCTTAGTAGAAAATCTGGACAGGGAAGGAAATTAGAGCAAATTGAAGGAATGTGAGACATTCAGGTAAGTGGAGCTGTAATGAATTATCTGTCCCTCATCTGACATATCCCTAACTCTAGTCTTGGCACCAGATCCAACTGGAACATTTGAACTAAAGTGAAAATATATCTATTCTAAAGCAGTCATCTCCACTGTTGCTAGAAATCTTTTGAGCAATCAAAGCATGCACTGGACTGTGAAATATAGGTTCGTTTTGCCCAGATTGTTTTTTTACTTGAATAAGGTCTAAATAAGGTCTAAAAACTGTTGCAATATTAATTTTCTCATTTGCCCTATGAGAGTACATTTTTCATGACTAAGGAGGACCCAAATGTAATAGAATTAATGTGCATATAGTAAATAAATGTTTATAGAGTACTTCATATATATTATCTCATTTGTTCCCCATAAAAATCCTTTAACTAGGGGATAAGTTGAACTATTGTGCTCTTTTCTATTAATAAGAACCCTAGAAGATCTTGTTCCAAGGTTCTGCTTCTTTAGAATTCTAGGTGTGACGAATGAAAAGTCTAAGAGATACAATTTCTGGGTATCTCTTTAATTAATAAATTATTTATGGGCCAGCTAGGTGGCATAGTGGATAAAATACCGGCCTTGGAGTCAGGAGTACCTGGGTTCAAATCCGGTCTCAGACACTTAATAATTACCTAGCTGTGTGGCCTTGGGCAAGCCACTTAACCCCATTTGCCTGGCAAAAAAAACAAAACCTGAAAAAAATATTTATTATAGCTAGCAGATAATCAATAAAATGAGGTCAAAGATGAACCTTGGAGACCTCTGAATACTTAAATATCCTTGGAGAAGGGGTTGTGTCTGACAAGTAGAAATCAACTCTGATTGGTTAACAATAAATGATAGAATGATTATAATGAGAGATGGACTTATTCTAATGAGGATCTTTGGGAGGTGACATCAAGTCACTGTTAGACAAAGAGACTGGTCACAAGCCAAAACAGTAAACTTGGTCAATTCTAAAAGGAATCCACCTCCACCCAGTCAATGAACAATGACCAAGAGTGGGATAAGATTGTCTGGTTATGGTGAATTCTTTGGGCAGAGTCAGAAATGTCCTTGAGAGGTTGGATTTTGAATGATAAAGTAGGGAAAAACTATGAATACCCATATACATATATATATTAGTAATTGATTATTAATAATCATTTCTCTCATGAGTACCTATCCTAATATCTAAACTTGAATTTTCATTGTCTAAGGAGGCTAATGCTCCCTTATAAGCCAAAATTTTTAATGAAAATGAGCATTACAAAACGATTCCTTATACAAGGATCATACTAAATCCACTTTATTTTCTTCTTTAAAGTTATTAAACAAGATAGCATGGAATTTGTAGTCAAAGGACTCTAGTATGACCTTGGACAAGTACTTAACCTCTGCTGATCTGTTTTTTTTAATCTGTAAAATGAAAAGATATACCTACATAATCTCTTGCAATTCTAAACCCAAGCATTTAACCTATGACTAGTATTAAATATGGGATATGTTGTGCTATATATCTGGATTTTATATAGGCACTTAAAGATTTGACAGAGCAAGTAAGTTTGAAATGTGTTATTGAGCACATTCAAAGAATATCAGTAAATAAATGCAACAAGAAGGGAATTCTTCCTGGAATGCCTTGAATCTCCATCCTTCACTCTATTCTTCTCAATATTTTATCAAAGATGAAGACAGATGGCAGGTTATCAAATGTGTAAATGACAGCAAATTGGGAACAAAAGCTAAAATGTTGGATAAAAGAGTCAGGTTCAAAAATATTTCAAAGAAATAGATTAAGTGCTGAATCTAATGTGAACTTGAATAATAATCCATTTAAGTTAAAATTTAAAATGATTTGTTATACTTGCATTCAAAAAATAAATTCCGTAGGATGGATAAGGTAGGCATAGAAAAATATTTTGTCCAAAATACCTCTGGATTTAATGGTCAGAAAATTCAATATGAGTCACAAAATTTCAGAATTGGAAAACAATTTAAAGATCATCTCACCTAACTCATACCTGAACAAAGATCCCTTCTACATCATATCCACTACACATACAACCATTCCTTAAAGACTTCCAGTGATGGAAAGTAATTGCAGAATCCCATTACACTTTTTAGATGGATAACTTTAGCCATTAAAGGTTTTTTCTCCCCTTTATATCAAGCCTAAATTTGCCTCTTTTCAAACTCTTTTCTACTCATAATTCCAAATTCTGTCCTCTGGGTTCAAAAAGAAAAATAGTCTAATCCCTTGCAGCCCTTTAAAAAAGTGTAAACAGCCATTATGTTCTAACATCTCTCCTACTCTAATTCTTCTCTTCCCCAAGCTAAACATCTTCAGTTTCTTAATATGGCCTAATCTTGAACCTCTTCATCAGTCTGGTTGTCATCTTCTGTGTGCTTTCCAGGCTATCACTGTTCATCCTTAAATATGTAGCCTAAAACAGAGCATCATATTTCAGGTGTGATCTGATCATGGTCTGTTCAGAGAAGACTATAAAAGAAATATCACCTCTCAAGTCATAATTACTATATTTTTCTTAGGTATGCTATCTTTCTTAGATACCATAATGGAGTGATTCATACTGAGCTTAAAGTACACTAAAATCTCCAGATATTTTTCATTTGAACTATTATCTATTAACTATCTATGAACTTATGTAGCTTATCTATGATTTTATCTAGGAACCATTAATTTTTTTTTTTAGGTTTTTGCAAGGCAAATGGGGTTAAAGTGGCTTGCCCAAGGCCACACAGCTAGGCAATTATTAAGTGTTTGAGACCGAATTTGAACCCAGGTACTCCTGACTCCAGGGCCGGTGCTTTATCCACTGTGCCACCTAGCCGCCCCCTAGGAACCATTAATTATTTACATACCTTGTCACATCCTGGATTTGAAAAATTATTTATTTTAAGATGACTATAAAAATTGACTCTTAAATTTTATCTTATTAGATTTGACCAGTATATACAATAAATGGGATTCTAACTCTTATCTTACTGTTAGTTATCCTCCAAGCTTTATGTCATCTAAATATTACTTGTAAATCTTGTATTTTCATACAAATTATTAATTTTTAATGTTATACAGCTCAGCACCAACTCCAATAAATGCCTAAGTACCCTTCTTTTAAGCTGACCTTGATGCAGTAATTACCATGATGGGGATTCAACTACTTAATTTAGTGCAGATCACCCATCTGTGAATATGCTATGATTTAATCTATCTGTTTTTCCTTTTATGCAATGAGTATGAAATAATGCATCAGATTCCTCAAGAATTATAGTCAACATCCCTGGCATATGTAGACTCCATTCTTTCTTTATTTGAAAACTCAGGATACCATTATCTATTATTTCTCAAAGATTACTTAATAAAGTTTAATGATAAGAAAGGATCATGGATTTACATCTGATAAGAACTTTAGAGGTCATGAAATCTAACACTTTGATTTTACAAAGGAAAAGACTTAGACACAGGGAAGATAAAAAGCTTGACCAAGGTCACTATGCTAGTAAGTGTCAGGGGCAGGATTTTAACTAGAGTCCTCCTTATGTTAAGAGAGCTTTATCCACTAATCCCTTCTGCCTTTCATCTGACTTTTCTTTTTGTACTTTAAGGTGTGACTTGAACTCATAAAAGGCTTTTAATGGGCTTTGGATAAGTCCTTTTGATGAAACTCTCTTCATTAATGTAGATGTATTACTTGGTGCTCCTTGTCTATATGAGTGGAAGGATTGGTGAGAGTTTGGGAGAAAAGGCATATTGACTGGTCTTTTGATTTTCAACTTCCAGAGAGTAAGGGGCAGCTGGATGGCTAGAAGGTAGCAGTGGATAGAGAACCCTGTGCCCTGGAATAAGGAGGACCTAAGTTCAAATTCCTCTCAGACACTTGACACTTACTAGCTGAGACCTTTGGAAAATCACTTAGCCCTGATTATCTACCATCCAGAGCCATCTCCAATCATATCTGACCACTAGACCTAGAGGGCTCTGGAGTAGAAAGTGAGGTTGGTGACTTTGCACAGCAGCCTCTTATTCAAGTCAGATTCATATGCATGTTATGGCATCATCTCCCTCATATCATGGTCTTCTTCAAGAACAAAGGACAAACAGCATTATTATCCAAAGAGTAAATATGGGGTTCCATATTCTCTTCAGGGAGGGTTATCCCTAAAGGGAAAGAAAGACTCTGGGAAGAAACCCTTATGATCAAGATTCTAGGATAATTCCCATCCAAGAGCCTTATATTCTTCTTTAGGGGCCTCACCCTGAAGAGAATCTAGAACCCACTGTCTTCTGTCTGGAAGTTGAAAGCCCAGGAGACCTAATAATCTCTTTTTTCACAAGTTTTTACCAACTCCACCCTTCAAGGTGTCAAACATGCATGAATCAATCTCCACCAGTGAAGACTGGTTAGGTAAATGGACTTTAAGTCTCAAGTTTCACTTATATTCTTTTTTTTTAAATTTGTTCAGGATCTCTTTATTAACCCTGTGTAGGTCCTGTCCTTTCTGTCAAAAGATTGTTCTCTTTGGCAGGAAAAAAGCAAATGTCATCTCTGCCTTATCTTTCTTAGTCTTTCATTATAATATCAAATCCCATCTCTGTCACTTGACATGTAGTAACTGTGTGACCTTGGGCAAGTCACTTAACCCTGATTGCCTCACAACCAGAGACATTTCCAGTTTTCCTGATTCAAATCTGGCCATTGGACCCAAATCTAGTCAGAAAGGGAGGAAAGCATTTCCTCATTTAAATCCAGTTCATGTGCTTGTCATTGGCATCACGTCCTGGAAGTAATGGTCTTCTTTGATAATGATCATCCCATTAATCATCCCATGCATGCAGAATAATGATCTATTCCCTTCATCTTTCCCCCAATATAACATTTTTAAAACTTCACTAATTTTTGTTAACCGTTTTTCCCCTTATCAGTGTCAATGAATTCTAAGTTCTAGTTATTTTTACAGGACTTTGCTATGTTTTGGATTTATATTCTACTATGTGCCTTTATTTCTACCTTCTATACATGTATTTTAAAAATCTAAGTTGGTCAATGAATTTCCTTTTCCTCTATAATCATCTCTTTGGACATTTCTCCATTTCTCTTAATTATTTTTTCCCTTCTTGTATGATTCATGAGAGTTCCCCTTCTCTTTTGGACAGACTTCACAACTATACATTGAATGAAAGGGATCTTATTAATCCATTAACTGAAGCATTTGAAATCTGATCTGTCAAAACCTGTAGAAAAGATGATACTGTCAGACTCTGTACAACTTCTCTCTCCTCTATCACAAATTCTTTTTTTTTTTGAGGCAATGGGGTTAAGTGACTTGCCCAAGGTCATATAGCTAAGGAAGTATTGTGTCTGAGGTCAAATTTGAACTCAGGTCCTCCTGACTCCAGGATCAGTGCTATATCCACTGCATCACCTAGCTGCTCCTCTAAGAAGTAATGATCACTTCCCCCCCCAATACTCCAAATGTACCATAATTTGCAATCATACAAATATGGTATATAGGAAAAAATGATGATGACCATCAAATATTTGAAGACGGGTGGAAAAGACATTAGACTCATTCTTCTTGGACTTGAAAAGGAAAAATAGAGCAATGATGAGGGCTGGGGACAGAATTTGACTCAATCCAATAACTCAAAAATGCCATGACTGAGATCTAATTTAACTATCTAATTGCAAGTACATTCAGAAATGGATAGCAGAAGTTAGATAAAAGAGGGGGAATAAAATACATTAGTAATTTTAATAATCTTTCTTAAAAATAATTTTCATCATCTATAACAGTAGAATCATTATATTTGGACCCAAATACCTCAGTCCACATTGTGTCATATGAGAAAACACTTATATAAAAAAGAGCTAAAGGACAACCTTCAAAAAGTTGGTTAGATCTTCTATGGGCAATCAATGGGAGAAAATGGATAAAAGATACACCAGAAGAGAGGTCATGAATTGTTTTGGTTCTATTTTGATAAAGGAAATACTCACACTGATATGCTAATAAAAAAAGCATCATAGTATAAAATTTTATATTACACTTCAAGATTGAAGAAGCAATTTATTTCTTTTGATCCTTTGAGATAGGTTGTACAAGATATGATCTCTTTTTTTACAGATGATAAATTTTAGTATTATAGCAGTTGAGTGATTTATCCATGGACACTAAGGGTCAGTGCTGGGACTCTGATTATAAATATAATATTATTTCTATATATCAAGGACCACCAATTAGTAAAAGCTTAGCTAACAGTCAGAAATATATAAAAGCAACATAGGACCAGAATTTCTCTATCATTAGAAATCCTCAAGTAGAAACTGGATCACCACTTGTTGGGGCAAGAAAAGATTCAAGACTGGGTAAGCAATGGACTAGATAGCCTACAATTCTAAATCTATTGCAAAATAAGAAAAGCTGTCCCATGACACATCACTACAAGCCCCCAAAATAAGTTACTCATGTTAGTTGTTCTGGATTAACATAAACTGAGGTAGGTCCAGATACCCTTAAGGGTCTCCTTTCCAACAGATTTCTGAGAAAGGAAGAGACGACCAAGTACCATTCATGAGCATCATTTCCTGCCTGAAGACAAGAAGCTAGACAGGACAACCTCTAAAGATCATAATCTATCTCTTATTCTAAGATAAGCTATATTCAGCTTTCTGTAGCATATCTTTACATTCCATTCAAATACCTCAACAGATTCATTGAAATCAATTTATTGATTTTTAAGCACTATAGTCTCTTACTATCTGTCTCCACACTCCAGGTTACTCTAGAGTGCACTCACAGGGATGGTGAATTCTGAAGCCAAAAGAAGACCAGACAGGTGTCTTATTAGTTGACTTTCAGGGTTTGTCATAAACCTGAATTTTTATTCCTGACCTATCTTTCTAGATAATAATCTTCTTAATGGTGGGAAGGTAAGGATTTTTTCTTTTATTTATCTAAAATTGGCACATATACCCAAAGGCATGCAGAAAATGAGAACAATTTCTAAAACTAAGAAATTATAAATGAAAGCCCTAAGCACTGCAGCATTGCTGGAAATTTTATTCTCATTTTAGGATTCTACATTAAACAAAAAAAAGCTAAGTGGGATCCACCTCTCTGAGACTCCCAGGCTAGAGCAAAATGAGGTCTCAGATGCCAAGTCAAAATGCAGATGAATTAGTTTGGAGTGAGGTAAGTGCTCTCAAATTAAACATTGTACTAGGTAAAGAGATCCTGTAGCTGCTTAAGAACATAAATAGACTTGACCTATTTGGCTGAGGGGGAAAAAGTATCTTGTCCTATTCAGGAGTGCTAAATTTTATGAATACTAAAATACCAGGAAAAGGTTCAAGATATTGTTGTAATTGTTTAGGTATTTAATAATCAAATTAGATAATCATTCTAGAAGGTACACAGATGCACACCCCTTTCAAATTTGTTTTTTTGGTAACCTCCAACATTTGCTGCATTTTTATCTTGCCTTTCATACTTTAAATACCAAAAAAAAAAATTTTTAAAGCAAGTACTATGTACTTTAGAGTACATAGAGCAAAAATAAGAGTACCTTCATTCAAAAATTTGGAAAAGATTCAATAACTTTCAAAAAGCATCTGCACCAATGAAGTATACAGACAGATGTAAATTTACATCCATATGTCAGCCTGTGAAAGAATGATTTGCCATGGCGGTTGTACCCACAAAAGTAGTAGATAGATGGACACAAATTTATGCCTGCAGAAGGTGGAGACTCAGATTAATAAAAGTGAGATATCCTCAGAAATCCTCAAAGCTCTTCCTGAAGTAATGAGGGACAATCCTTTGATATGTAAACTAGTCATTGATATAATCAGAATTGAAAGGACACTTTGGAGTTCTCTCCAAGTTAGATCTTTGAAAAGGAACATAATAATATTGTCTGGAGACAGTAGGCCTAGACCAGTGAATAGGAGCACCTGGGCAGCTTGTCAGACAGTTGAATATGTTTGATCTTGATTCTGATTTCAATGCTCATTCATCAGATTTGTAATTTAATTTGCTAAGATTGAAGAGAACACTAGTTTTGAGATCAAGTCCTTCTTGACCATCATGATGACATTTTATGCCTCCTGCCTTCTTTTCTTATGAAGACTGATATTTATATAGTATTTCAAGTTTTATGAAATACTTTATATTAACTCATAACAACCTTTTAATATAAGTACTATTATTAGGTTCATTTTATGGAGGAGGAAACTGAAACTAGGAAAAGTGGATTCAATTTAGGATTATATAGTTTATATATTATATGATTATATATTGTATAATAGCTATTATATAGTTCAATCATTTGATCATGTCTTTGTAAGCCCCATGGACCTTGGCACACTAGACTCGTCTATCCTGTACTCTCTCAAAAACTGTCTAAATTCATGATACTATCCCTCTCATCCACTGCCATCCTCTTTTCCTTTTGAAATCTTTCTCTTCAGGGTCCCATCTTCTTATTATATGTCCAAAGTAAATAAACATTAACTTCAGTATTTGACCTTCCAATGACTAAACTGAGCTCAGTTTTTAAATGTTTTTACTGATTTGATTTCCTTGTTTAAAGGACTCTCAAAAGTGTTCTCAAGAATTTGAAAGCATTGATTCTGAAGGGCTCAGCTTCTTTATAATCTAAGTAGCAGCCACACATTACTACAGGAAAAGCCATAACTTTGACTATGCAGACTTTTGTTGGCAAGGTCTTTTGTCTTTTAGTTTACTGTTTAGATCACCACAGCTTTCCTTCCAAGGAGCTTGTGTCCTTTTAATTGCATGGTTGCAGTCACTTCTAGATGGAACCAGTTGCCAGGATCTTAGTATTTTTATATTAAACTTCAAACAAGCGTTTAAACTCTCCTCTTTACCTCATTGGGATGCTTCTTAATTCCTCCTCACTTTATGCCACCCAGGAGTATTGTCACCTTAAGTATGACTTTTTATTCATCCAGCTGGCATTTCACATGGGGTACTCTGCACAAAACTTAAAAAAATAAGGTTGAGTACATAAATAGTGGTTATAAGTAGGTAAGTACAATAATATTCAGTCTGGTTGTACTTCCTTTCCTGTTCTAAATTTAGCAGTTGTCCCCTATTTGATTCTAACTGTTGTTTCATGAGCACATACAGGTATCTCAGGAGATAAGTAAGATGATTTGGTACTCACATCTCTTTGAAGACTTGCCATATTTTGCTGTAAACCACACAGTCAAAAGTTTTAGTGTGGTCAATAAAGCAAAAGCAGATGTTGTTCTACTCCCTTGCTTTCTCCATAATCCAACATATATTGGCAATTTGGTCTCTTATTCCTCTACTTCTTTGAAAACCAGTAATGGTTTTTTTTTGTTCTGGTAATTTTCTGTTCACATGCTACTAAAGCCTGGTTTGCAGAAGCTTAAGCATAAACTTGCTCTTATGTGAAATGAATACAATTGTTTGGTAATTTGAACATTCCTTGACTTTGTTCTACTTTAGGACTGGAACTAAACTGATCTTTTCCAATGCAATAGTCATTGTTGAGTTTTCCAAATTTGTTGGCATATTGAGAATTGTACTTTATCAGCATCAGTTTTTAGTGTTTTAAATAGATCAAATAGAATTACATCCATTTGACTTCATTCTCCAGGATATCCAACTTTAGATCAATAAGCACACAAATGTAGATTATTGGCGATGTTAAAAATCTTTATTGTATAATTCTTTTGTGAATTCTTATTAATCATATAGTTAACATTTATATAAGGTAGAAATTGAACTCAGAACTCAAAGTTCAATGCTTTATCCTTGAATTACCAGCTTACACCAAAAGTATAAGTCATAGATTCTCGAAATTCAAATTTTTTTAACTGTCATAATATGAAAGAAAAGAATCAGTTTCTCTCTAACCTCACTTTGATTCCTACTGCAATAGACTCTCAATTAGAATATTAGCTCCATCGATTTCCTGATTGACCAAAATTATGCCAGTGAAGTCAGAGATTCTAATAATGTATGATCTCTTTCAGGTCAGTGATAGATCACACCATGTTCTTCAGTATTATCTAATGCCACTAGAATGACTCAAATTAGAATCATTGGTTGGGCATTGAGTACAATCTACAAAGAAACATGGGAGCTGGAGAATTCTCCACGATTTTGTGACCAAGGCTTTCTGCACTGTGACATCAGTAGGCATGTAAATGGCATGCAACAAATATAAAACTAAACTGCCTCCAACCCTTAATGTTCAGAAAGAGGAAACAATAGTACCACCTCAGGATCAAAATGTGAAAATTCTAGGTCATTGTAAGATCACAATCACTTAAGCAAGCTGTCTATTATATCCTCAAACAGCTTAGACTGACTTCAGACACTTATTTGCCTTAATTTTTTCAACTGTAATTAAAAGAATTATAATATCTACTTCCCAAATTTTTTTATTTTTTTTTAGGTTTTTGTAAGGAAAATGGGGTCAAGTGGCTTTCCCAAGGCCACACAGCTAGGCAATCATCAAGTGTCTGAGACAGGATTTGAACCCAGGTACTCCTGACTCCAGGGCCAGTGCCCTATCCACCGTGCCACCTACCTGCCCCCAAATCTCTCAGAATCAAGTGAGCTATCTACTCTAGAGAGAGAAATAATGAAGTCTGAGTATAGACTGAAGTATGTTTGTTTCACTTTATTTTTCTTTTCTTTCTGCATTATGGCTAATTGACATCACTTTGATTGCCTTCTCAATGTATTGAGGAGGAGTCTAGGAAGAAAGAATCTAAAATAATTTTTTTAATAAATGTTTGAAATAGAGTAAATTTTTTTAAAAAAAGGAATTAAATCAGATGTTTGTAAAGCATTAAACATAATGTCTGGCATATGGTATGTGCTTAATAAAGTTTTCCTTCATTTCTTCCTTCCCCCCCAAACATAGGGAAAAATAGGGAAGAAAGGCAAAAACCTGATTACTGCAGTAGTTAGTTTAAAACTTTCCCAAACAGATAGATTTGATTTTTTTTGAAAATTCATCAGCTATCATTTGACTTTTATATAGCTTCATCCTGAATAAGATACAATAAAGAATGTCCTAAATGATCCAAGAGAAATGAAAGCAGAATTCTCATTAGCTCTTATTCAGTACCTTAAAAAGAGGGATATCAGAATAATGTAGAAAAGTCCTAACTATATATAATCAAAGCATCAAAATAATAAATGACCCTCATATCACTCATGCCCAAATCTTTCAGCTACCATTGAAAAGCTCTTTACCTTAATAATTAAAAAAGTCAGCATTCCATTTGCTATTTTAAATTATGCTACATAAGAGGCACTTGATGAACTAGAAAGAGCCTTGGGTTTGTAGTCAGGAGACCTGAAGTGGAATTCCAATTCTGACATTTACCAGCTATGTGACCTTGGATAAGCAGTCTCAGTTTCCATGTCTGTAAAATGGAGGTTAATGCTTGCACTAGCTATCTCATAGGTGATTTAAAAAAAAATACTTGGTAGACACCAATGAACTATATAATTTTGGTCTGATAATTATTGAAATGCCTTATTTAAACATGAAGTTTTCAAGTCATTTGGATACCCAAGGAGCCCAAGCAATATGCTTAGAAGTAGAAGGGCAACTTTGTCTTCTTTTGGGAGACTGATTCTGCTCTGGGGAAGCATGATCCCCCCATTAATCTCACTCACCTCTATTTCTTTCCTTACTACGCATTCCCTCATGATGGTTGTGCCTGCTTTTGCTGCTGCTATTGTCAATATTTCTTTCCCTTTCTTTCCCACAGCAATACTTAAACTTTTTCTGTCCCTAAAAAAAGGAAAAAAAGATGTAGCAGACAGTTGAGGGATCTAGAAACAGACTCCTTATTCCTGACCAATATGAGATAGACTCTTAGATAAAGTAATAGAGCAGCAGTAGGTAGCCTGTAAGTCCAGCTGTAGTACCCTAAACTGCCCTCTTAGGGACCCAGATAAAGGTTATACCTCCACAATCAGATCTTGTATTTTAGCTATGGGTCTTTGTTGCATCAAAGTAAAGACACCATTTTCCAGTCCTCTAACCCATATGCTTCCAATATAACTATATTCCATTTCTGTTAAGGAAGAAATGTCAAATAATGTCCAAACAATCTGGGAATGTTTTGTTTTTAAATTGTATGGCAGGAAATGGCTAAAATTTTGGAGGGGTCAAAATGCTCTAAGTAATCTTTTCATGTTTATTCATAATCAACTAAGATATAAAAATCAGTTTTTATAGCTTCCATGGTTTTCTTCAGTCTAAAAACACAATGGTTTTGGACATGTAGCTGGAAAGCCTTGTATTATAGTGGAATAAGAAAAATGTCTGGATACTTTATCTGCTAAGACACCTGTGTCTTGACATCATCTAGACACTGTTCCATCACTGCTTATCATAATGCACATTCAATTATACTTGGCATATACTCTGGATCTAGAAAATCTGCCAAATCTGGTCTTGGACTTCTGCTTTACTATTTCTTTCAAAAGAGGGGGGGATTAAAAACTTTTGCTCTGATAAGCATCATTTTGATTCCCTTGAATAATGTAAATCAAATGTGTTACTTACTCTTGAGTATCCTTTCCAGAATAGTTTTTCAGAAAGCATATCCAGTCAGGTCCTGGAGAGTAAGGTAATGCCCTTAAATTCCAGGGACACCCCCACACACACTTTTAACTAATCATAACTGAAGTAAAACTGATTTCTACCTTAGACAGGCCTTGACTAATCCTTAAATAGTTCCTTGTCAAGAATTAGTGAATTTAATTGAAAAACTGGGAAAAGATAAACCATGCCCCTGACTTCAATACTTCTAGAAAAATGTTCTCAGCTGGTATAATATTCAGGATTATAAGAGAATTGAACTAAATATTATGTAAGGATTGAGTTGCAAGCTCAAATTCCATGATCCTGTAAATTCTGTGCTAAGTGATTTGCAAGGTTAAAAAATGCTCTTAAAAGATCAAAGTCTCTAGAAATAACACATTTCTACACTTAAATAAATAGGATTGAATTTAATACCTCTTTTATAACAGACAAGAAACAATCAGTCATCAATGTTTGTCCTTCATTTTTCAAGTACCATGACATCAGGGAGATGATGTCATTACAAGCACATGAATTGGATTTGAGTGAGAGGGTGCTAAGTCACCAGCCTCACATTCTCTCCCAGTGTCATCTGGGTCCAATGGCTAGATATGAATCAGGATGATTGGATGTAAGGCAATCAGGGTTAGTTAGCCTATCCAAGGTCACATAGCTAGTAAGTGTCAATGCTCCTGACTCCAAGGCCAGTGCTCTATCAAAAAAGAAAGAGAGAAAGAAAGAAAGAAAGAAAGAAAGAAAGAAAGAAAGAAAGAAAGAAAGAAAGAAAGTCATTAAGCACCTATATGTACTAAGTATACACATGAGGCATAGAAAGAAGTGAAATATCCCTTGCCCCCAAGTAGCTTACTAAATCATATTTTAATTCATTCATCACAGTATTATTATACATTCATAGTTCAAAGGTATCTAACATTTCATGAACTTTCTCCCAAACAAATAAGTATTATTATTACCCCTGTATTACAGATGGGAAAACTGAAGCTCATTGCAATAATGTAACTTGCCCATGGTTACAAAGCTATTAAGTATGAGAGCTGGGACCTGAACTCTTAACTCTTCTAACTCCAGATATAGTCATCTTTCCACTGGTTTTACCTGCCAAACCATTTTTCTTGAAACCATTGTGCACCCAGCAGAAATATATGGGTGGATCATGATGACATGGCACATAACAACCTTGGTCTGGACTAGAGAATGAAGGACCAGTGTCAAAAATGTTAATTTTGTGTGTTTCTGTGAATAGAACATATACTGAGTAGCCTGAAAGGAGGAGTGGGATGAGAAATGTCCAGTAAGGATCATTTGCTGTTAGATTTGGAGAACTAAATCTTCAAAACAAGGTTAGAGAGCATAAAAAGTCAGTTTAAGCAAAATTGGGGGATGATGGAAGTTATGTAGCCCACATATATTATGGCTGCCAGATGGACAATTGAAGGAAAATGAAGCTATGGTATAATACAGCAGCGATGTCCTGGTTGCCTACCAGATGGGATGCAGGAGGCAGCAGGACTGGGTGGGATTACAATAGAAAGTGTCTGCTTCCCTTGTAAATGCTGCACAGTGACTTGATATCAAGGGAGTTTTCTAAGTTTACCTGTGGGCAACGAGCAAGGAGAAGGCAATCTACCTATTTAACCATAGACTAAAGTCAGATTTCTTTTTTCCACTTCCACTTTTTATCAAAACCTGATGTAATATGATAAGATGCAATGAAATACAATATCATACCATACCATAGTATCTTATACATTGAGATTTTGTGATGCAAAATCCCACGAAAAATGGACATACTAGAAACAGGAACTGTAAGATTCTGTCCAGCAGAGGGCATCAGAGAACATAAACTCAGTATTTTCTTAGCTAATTTTTACACGGGATGCCATGGTAATCCCCTTTATTGAATGAAGGGGTTCTTCAAAAGAGCTGTATCAATAAGTTTGTTGTTGTTCTAAGATTAGTTATTCTCTACTTATATAAATTCTTAAGGGTGTTTTTTTTGTTTGTTTGTAGGAGGGATGGAGGATGTAGGGGGATTTGTTACTGTTACAAAAGAAGAAGAAGAAGAAGAAGAGTGGATTTAATTTAAACAGTGCTTTATAGTTTATAATTATTCATAATGATCCTGTAAGGTAGGTGTAATCAAATATTTCCTCCATTTTACCAAATGGCAAACTGAAGCTCAAACAATTTTCTTGGCTAGAATTTCTTAAACAATAAAAAAGAAACATCCTAAATTGATGGTTTCTTTATTCTCATAGAGGTTCAGATCCTAAACTTACCTAGAACCATACAATTATTAAGTGTTGGAGTTGAAACATGATCCAAGTCTTCTAATTTCCAGACCAGAATTTTTATTTCTTAGTCAACAACCTCTTACTTTATAATTCTATGTTTCATTTATATTTGTATCTACTAAATGAAGAATAAATTGGTGATTATTCAGGATTATCTTTATAGAAAACATAAAAAAGTAAGGGTTTTTTTCCTTCTTTAAGAAAAAATTAATATGATAGCCTGAAATGAAAAGACTCAGACAGATGAATGGTAGCTTTGAATATATGAAAGTTTGTCATGATGATAATGTTTGTCCTTCATTCTCAAGGAAGACCTTAACATCAGGGAGGTGATGACAGACAAGCACATGGATTGGATCCAAGTGAAGGGGATGCTGAGCTAAGTCAACAGCCTCACTTTCTCCTCCAGTGCTACCTGGGCCCAGTAGTCAGATATGACAAGCCAACTAGAGATGTCCCTGCTTGCAAGGCAATCAGAACTAAGTGACTTGGCCAAGGTCATGTAGCTAGTCAATGTCAAGGATCTGAGACCAGATTCAAACTCCCATCCCCCTGACTCCAAGACTCGTGGATCTATCCTCTGTGCCACCTAATCAGGGTAAATTTTCTATTGCTCCAGAGAACAGCATTAAGATCTAATGATGAAAATAAAAGTTACAGGGAAACTTTTCACTACATGTTAATGAGAATAAACTTGTGAACAACTAAAACTATTCCATGAATGAATGGAGTGCTGTTCAGTGTTCAGTAAGGGGCTAGGAGACCTTACAGGGATGCTTATAGGGAAGACTGCTTTTCCAGGTAGGAAATTGAACTAGGTGACCTTTGAAGATCCTTCCAATGTTTAAGAATCTATGATTCTCGGGACGGCTAAGTGGCACTGTGGATAGAGCACCGGCCCTGGAGTCAGGTGTACCTGAGTTCAAATCCGGCCTCAGACACTTAATAATTATCTACCTGTGTGGCCTTGGGCAAGTCATTTAACCCCATTGCCTTGCAAAAATCTAAAAAAGAAAAAAAAAGAAGGGGGGAAAGAATTTATGATTCTCAATCTTAAAATTCCAAGAGCAAATCAATATTTGATATGATGGCTTGAAAAAAGTAGTTTAATAAAATTCTATCATATGGAAATGCTAATTAAATAATTGTTCTTAGAGCATGGTACTCTACTAGAAACTCTACAGAGTAAAGGGGAAATAAAGAAAATGATATATATAAAAGGCACTGAGTTGTGCTCTCAAGTTTCTTACAAATAGAATGTAGAAAGTAGTGTAGTTAAAATAGTTTTTCATCTGTTCAAAATCTTGGCTTTTTAGAACTTCTTCCAAGTCTTATTGGGATTTCCACATATAATTTAAAGCAAACTTGGTATTTGAATTATCAGCTGACTGCATAGAAATGTGATGAAAACATAAGAAACAATATGAAAACAATAAGAGGAAAACTACATTCCCCTTGGAATAAAGAAAATCAAAAGTAACGCCTGTTTTATCTACACTGTATTATTATACTTGAATAATTTTTAAAATTCTTGATTTACCAGATTTGGCAATTTCTCCCTCTGTAAGGAGTCAGCTAAGAAGATGATATTATGTATATAGTACCTGACTTGCAAAAGAAGACTTGAGTGTGAATACTCCTTCAGGTACATTCTGTCTCTTTTTTTTAAGGCAATGGGGTTAAGTGGCTCGCCCAAGGTCACATAGCTAGGCAATTTTTTTAAGTGTCTGAGGCCAGATTTGAACTCAGGTCCTCTTGATTCCAGGGTTAGTGCTCTATTCACTGAACCAACTAGCTGTCTCCAATCTGTTTCTTAAATAACATAAAACTCTTTAACCCTAGTAAATTCATTTAAACTCTTCCAAACCAGTTTTCTCATCTGTAAAAATGAGAATAATAATAGTATTTATCTCACAGGATAATTATGAGGCACCAATAAATTATAACTATATAAGTGATTTGTATACCTTAAAACACAATGTAAATTTTCATTATTGCTGTTGTTATTATTGCTATTGCTGTTAATATTAATTCCATTTGAAATTCTTCATAAACTTGCTAGGACTTAGAAAACTTTATAGGCTTCAATACTGCCTGATTTGCACATGGAAGAGTGAACAGAGAATAGGTTTGGAATCAGATGACTTTACTGGAGTTTCAGCTCTGGATCTTCCTTGTCATCTAATTTTCAGTAGGCTGTTCAGTTTTCTAAACCTCAGGATTTCTTATAAAATGAAGAAGATAATGGCATTTGAACTTCCTAGGGCAAATGATAATTGTAAGAAAATGATTTGTGGATTGTCAAATGCTACATAAATGAAAGCTAATGATCATTATGATTATAGAGTGTCTAAAGGTTAGAGAAGTAGAAGATCAAGAACAATCACCTATCCTGATATTTTTTCTTCACCCAAGATTACATCATTCATGCTTCCTCCAGCCCAACACATTCTTTCCTTATTAATCTAGAAAAGAAATAGAACATAAACCTCTTCAAACAAGTAAAAAAAGTTACCAACAGCAGGAATACATAGAGCTGTTGTAAGTTTCTCTTAGTAAACTTTATAGAGTAAAAATAGAATTTGAGTGATCAGTCCTTCCAAGCATAACAGTTTATGAAATTATGGTATATGAATATGATGAAATGTTACTGCTCTGTAAGAAATCATGAACTGGTGGATTTCAAAAAACCTGAAAAGACTTACATGAATTGATGTTGAGTGAAGTGAGCAGAACCAGAACAGTGTAGACATTAACAGCAGCATTGTGTGATAATCAACTATGATAGACAACTCTGCTCAGCAGTACAATGATCAAAAACAATTCCAAAAGACTTGGGATAGAAAATATCAAACACATCAGAGAAAGAACTATGAAGTCTGAATGAAAACCAAAGCATACTATTTTCATTTTTTTAAAAAATTGTTTTATTTTTTCTCATGATTTTTATCCCCTTTGTTTTGTCTAAAATGGAAACATAATTAACATGATTGTATATGGGGAAAAAGGAAGGGAGAAAATGTGAAATAAAATCTTACAAGAAATGAATTGAAAAAAATAAATAAATAACAGGTTTTGGTGGCTCAGATCAAGGTTTAGTGATGTCAAATAATTTATCAAATGGGGTATGTGGTTGATGTAGGGAAAGGGAATACTGGTATATTCTATAGACAATAGAATATTGAAGCATGAATTTTTTAAGACTTGAATGAACACATTTTTCTTGTATGAAGTCTTCATTTAATTTAATCATCATCATCATCATTATTATAATTAACTTCTCAATTTTAAAAATAGATTTTCATTTTACAATTGAAGTCAATAACCAGACCTAGAAAAGTTTATTGACCTCAGTGCCATATAATGCAAAGGTCCAAGATTTACAATCATAAATCTTAAGTTAGAGTCCCAAACATGCCTATAATAATGACAATTACCATCATTTACTTTTTTTACATTGTTCAGTTATTTACAAAGAATTTTGTGCTCATTAGTTCATTTGATATTCTCCAAAACATGGTGGAATATACCACATAACCACCTAAAATATAATGTACAAAAAATATTGTTTTAGATTTCAGAAAAGCATGCTCCAGTGGTCTAGGAAGGCCATTTAAAACCTATCAAATTGATCGGCTTAAAATCTAAGCAATTTAAATTTTAACACAAAACTATAGTTACATAATCATAGATTTGATTTGGAAAAATGGATGTGAATTAAAAGTATACTTAAAATCCAATATGATAAGTATGCCTTCAAGATTTAAAAAAAAAAGTATGTCACAATCTTATGAATTTAAGACCAAATCATTTAAAATAAGTGACTGCAATAAAAGGAGGACAACTAAATGGCTGGTTATACTGCTAGACCTGAATTCAGAAAGACTCATCTTTATCACTTTGATTTCAGTCTAAGATACTAGCTATGTGACCATGGTCAAGTCACTAAAACTTGTTTTCCTCAGTTTCCTCATCTGTAAAATGAGCCAGAGAAGGAAATGGTAAATCACTCCAATATATTTGCCAAAAAAATACCATAATGGGGTCATGAAGAGTCAGACATGACTGAAACACCTGAACAATGTAGCAAAAGGAGATCCTATTGCAAGTTACCGTTTTTTGAAACATTAAAATTTATAAATTTATCTATTTTACTTTTTTCATAAATAATTTGAACAACACAGCACTACTACTATATACTATTTCTGCCATAAATAACAGTCTTGCAAAAGTTAAGTCCCCTCTTGTTTAGTCAAAAGACTCCATTTAAAAGGTTTTTTTTTTTGCCAAAGTTTCTACAGTGATTCATCATTTTCTTCTCCAGCTCATTTTGAAGATAAGGAAATGAGACAAACAGGGGTAAGTGATTTGCAGAGAATCACAAAGCTAGTAAACACCTGAGGCAAGATTTGAATTTAGAGTGTCTTACAGACTCTAGACCTGGCACTCTTTCTACTGTGCCACATAGCTACCCTAAATCTCTATGACCTGAGAATTTAATTGCCTATCAGTACAGACTTCATAGACCTTATGAACTCTGAACTTAGAACTTTGTTCCTTTTATGTATTAGAATAATGCTTATACTTTGCTTCTATTGATATAAGGGAAATTCCCATCTCACTCCTATGCCATTATACTATAAGCTTCATGAAGCCATAGTCATAGTCCTATTTAAACTTTGTACCCCAAGCCTTACACAATAGGTGTTTACCTAGTACTTATTAAATTGAAATACACCACTTGTTAGAATGGGAAAATTCATAAAAGCAAAATAGAACAAAACAAAAAGTTAAATATAAATGATTTTTTTTAAAAACCCTCCATAATAATCTGACTAAAATGAATCTCTAAGAGCTATCTTCAGGATCTGTCAAACAGATAAATTTCTTCTTCAAACCTTTCACTGAAGGAAAATTTTATAGAAGTATTGAATTTTACCTGGGTTTTCATTGTCATTTTTATATGCAAATTTTAATGTATTCTTATTTTTTCCAATTAATCCATGAATAATCTAAGATATTCATTTCTGATATAGTTAACTTATATTTATCTTTTCTGTTAAGTCATTTAGAAATTGTGTTTCCTTTCTGGCTACTTTCATTATCCTCCATCTCCCTATCCTACTATATCTTTCTAATTTGGTTTATCTCTTCTCTCTTGCTTCTCTGTTTTTCCCTTTCAAAATTGACATTTAAAAAAAAACATAGCCATTAAAACCAGTTCTTTTCTTACTAAATCTTTGCGTTGCTAAGCAGCATTTCCCCCTCCCATCCCATTTTATGCAGCCTGGTTGCCATAGTTTCAACTGAGCGTGGTAACAAGAAGCAAAGAGTAATCATTATTTGCTATAGGGTTGTACAGGCAAACAAACACCATCTACTGCTTCCTTACAACCTCTCCCCCACTCCACATGGCTAATGGGGTAAACTGACATATGTGATGTGACTTTGGTCTCCCACAGACCATGGGTTACTCTTCTCTAAGTGTATGTGGCCTGGATGCTCCCTGTCCTTCATCCTAGCAAGTCAGTTGCTTGCAGGGAGCCAGATTTAACCTTAAAAGTGCTTTCTAATAAAGGTTATTTAAAATGCTGCTGCTACCACTTTAAATTCACTTATTTGTAGCTATTTAGAGTCCAAGAAAAACTCAGATCCTTTTAAATAGTTGCTAAACATAGAGTATGGAGGATAGATCAGTATTAGGCAGCTGGATTCTATAATCAAAGGTAATGGTGTGTATCACAGAAGGTTTTTGGAAGATAGTAAATAAACAGAGTCAAAATATGCTTAAGGCAAAAATGGAAAGGACCAAGATAGATCTGGATATGCAAAATCTATAGTAGTTTTTTTTTAAAAAAAAGGCAACCTCATAGATTAAAGAACATAAAACTTTCCACCCCTTTTTTCCCACTGAATGCTTTATGAATATGTTTTGTGTCTGGGACAAAATATTATGATCCAGAAGAGATAAATAGAATTATTTCTATCTCATATGGAGCCATAATAATTCACATCCTTATCATGTAATAAAGAAAACAATGGTTTTGTGGTCAGAACAACTCACCTAAATTTTTGCTCTCTCAATTACTACACATGTGACTTGGGGATAATCCCTTAACTTTTCTGGGACCCAGTTTCCCCCATCTATAAAATGAGCAAGTTAGATTACAGGACCTCTAATCATTTTCCCTACTATAACTCAATGTATTAAGCAGCATAAGTATTACCTCAATTTTTGATTCCTATCAATTAGGAAATGGCTGGACAAATTGTAGTACATAATTGTGATGGAATATTATTGTGCAGTAAGAAATGATGAATAGGATGCTTTCAGAAAAATCTGGAAAAACTTAGATGAGCAGATGAAAAGTGAAATGAGCAGAACTCAGAATACTGAACACAGCAACAACAATATTGTATGATGATCAACTGTGAATGACTGCTATTCTCAGCAATACAAAAATATAAGACAATGCTGAAGGATTTATGATGAAAAATGCAATCTACCTACAGAGAAATATGGGGTGGAGCATTTCTTTTCTTACTTTGTTTTTCTTGAGTATTTTTTGGTCTGTGTTTTTTTTTCACAACATAACCTATTTGGAAATTATTTTGCATATCTTCACATATATAACCTATATCAAATTTCTTGACTTCTCAATGAGAGGGGAGAAGAAGAAAGGATAGAATTAGGAACATAGAAAATTAATGTTAAAATTTGTTTTTGTGTATTGGGGAAAATAAATATTAAATAATATTTAATAATAATGTAATAGTAACTGAATAATTATAGAAGAGGAAACTGATGGTGCTGTAGATTGAGTAGCAGACCTGGAATCAAATAGACTCATCTTCCTGAGTTAAAATCCAGCCTCAGATACTTACTAGTTGTGTGAGCCTGGGCAGGGCAAGTCACTTAACCCTGTTTGTCTTAATTTCCTCATTTGTAAAATGATCTGGAGAAAGAAATGACAAAGTATCTGACAAATGAAGCCAGGAAAAAAAGGCAGATATTAATATAAAGCTAGTATAAAACATCAAAAAATAATAACAAAGCATCAAAAAGAATGAATACCCAGGTTTCTTGACAAATCCAATTGTTTTTCTATTCTACCATGCTGACTCTTCAAAATCCAGGGCCAGAGTTTTATATGCTCCAAAATATATCAACTTTCTTTTAATATTAACTTAAAGGTTAGCTAGAGGAAGCACAATCATCACTCCCCCAATTTAAATATTCAAAATTGTGTATTACCTCCATAAACTAAAATGCCATCTTTCCAAAAATTTCCAACCATGGTATTTCCTCTAGGACTTCCTCTCCAGAAAATTGAACTCCACTCCTAAAAAACACTTTGGGCTCTAATAGGCTAGTTTGGGTCTTATCTTGTTTATTCTCCAGCTCCCTCAATAAAATATAAGTTCCTGAAGGATAGGTAGGCTTTTATTTATAAAATAATAGCTAGCATTTATAAAACCCTTTAAGATTTTTCAAATCCCTTTGCATATCTTATCTCATTTGGCTCTCATAACTCTGTTAGGAAGGTGCTATCTACCATTTATAGTTGAAGAAATAGTTAAGCAAAGGATAATGACTTGCCAGCATCACCAACTACTACATAGGCTAGATTTGAACCCAGTTCCTTCTGGTAATGGTCTAGCACTCTAATTCAATTTACCACTCTGCTACCTTGAATACCAATTATGTTTTTCCAAAGGAGAAAGTATGATAGAAGTTACCCTGTTATTTTAAGAAGGCATGTGTTTGTTTGGAAATTTATTTGCTGTAGGTTGAAAATACTGGCAACTTTTGCATGTGAATTAAAGGGAGAAAGTCAAAGAGATAAGATGAAATACAAGCAGTTCATGATTTATGTAAATTCAAATTATGCAAATTTGATTTTATGTAAAGAATTGTGGAAGGCATGGGAAGATGTAACAAATATGAATGAAGAGAATTTGGGACAAATGTGCACATAATTCATTCCTAATTTTTGTGAATTTCACAAAAGATGAAATGTTTGAAGAACTGAATAACAAGACTGTAAAATTAGTACAAGAAGTGGAACTAGAAGTGATGATAATGATGTTGAGAAGTTGATTTAGTCTCATGGAGAACTATCCAATGAGGATCTGAATGAACTAGCTGCAAAGATTGCTGCAGAAAGGGAAGCTTGGAACCAAAGTTCAAACCAAGAAGATTCATTCAAAATAATTGGCAGAAGGATTTCATCATTTGAGTGAATTTTTTTTCTTATATTGAAAGATAAATCCAAATATTTAAAAGTTTCTTAAATTAAAGATAATATTATTTACTATCATCAGGTACATGAGGGGGGAAAAGAGTCATAGTCCAAATATTTCTCTATAGCTTCACTAAAATGTTGTACCCCCAACCACAGGTGTTAGGTGCAGTGGCTGGGGAAGGGACAACTTACTACATACCTGTACTAACTTTATTGTGCATACGTCATCATTATTTTTGCCTTTCAGTTCATAGCTCTGTTTGTTATCAGTTTAGTATGTTTTAAGGATATTATTTTGTATACCCAATAAATGATGTGGGTGAGAAGAAGACAAATTCACTTATATAAAAAATCACCTTAGAGTTCTGCATAACTATCTATTCACATAAAATGAGAACTGTCTGTACTAGGAAGTCAGCATGAAAAATACAATGTTGTTTGTGGAAGTGATAGCATACTGGGTTTTAATCGTATAACTTCCCACTAATTAGTTGGGTGACTTTGTTCAAGTCATTTTATCTTTCCAAAACATAGTTTTTCAGATCTTAATAAAAAAGGGTGGAAACTAAATAGTCTTTAAAATCCTTTTGAGCTCTAAAATCCAATGGTCCTATTTATTATTGCAGAGTAGAATGCAGAAAACCTGACTAGATAAAGGATATATAAGGTACTTTCTTAATTTACATCACAACTTTGTCACAAATATTATGAGGAATTATGAGGAAATTAAATTATTTATATATGTTAGAAGTCTCATTCTGCTAAAATAAATTCCTCATGGGTTTAGCTGACAATTTCATTTCCCTGAAGGAAAGGAAGAAAACAAAGGAAACTTAATTCTGCTTAACAAGAAGTTAATAATTAGGGAGTGATGAAAAATGTTAACCTTGGGAAAAAGTGTCCATATTTACTTTGTTCTCACAATACATGAGAGAGAATCCTTAGACATAGATGGCATGATACTATTTTTTTTTAAATAAACTTCAGGAAGTTCAATTGAATAAGCATGTTCTTTTTAACAAATATTCATTAAGAGACTAGTGAGTTTGTTGTCAATCTCTGGTAGTTAATTAGCAATTAAAAAAGAAAATATTGATCAGATATGGCAAATATATTGGTAGAGTCTGCTAAATTAGAAGAATCCTACATAAAATTAGTAATTATGGTATAAATACTAGCTGTTATTGTTGTTCTTGTTTTGTTATATAAAGTATCTGAATTTCAGCATCATAACTACCCAAATCTCTCAGATAATTTTGTAGATAAGAGAGATAAATGTACATATCATCAGATAGAGTCATATCTGATTGAAGAACTAGACTTACAGAATGCTGATTAATAGATTGACATCAATCTAGAGGCAAGTCCTGCATGCCACAGGGTTCCATCCTAAGCCCTCTCCTGTTCATCATTTTGTCAGTGATTCAGAGGACTTGATGATCAAATTTTCAGATGTTACAAAGCCCAGAAGAACAGCTGGCATTTTGTACAGTATGATTTACCACCACCCTGGTTGAAGCCTTTATTATCTCTCACCTATTTCCTCCTAATTGCTTTCCCTGCATTATCTGTCTCCTCTCCAATCCATGCTCCACATAACTACCAAATTGATATTCCTAGTGCACAGGTCTAACCACATCAATCCTCTGCTCCAAAAACTCTGGTCCCTCCTTCTTGTCTGTAAGATAAAACATATACTCCTCTCTAAGGTAGAACATAAGTACCTTTCTTATTGGGAAGCTTTTTTCCCTAAGCTTTGAAAACTCTTCACAAATGAATTCCAGCCTCTCTTTCAAGACTCATTGTCTATCAATGTCCTCCATGAACACTGTATCCTAGTCAAACTGGCTTTCTTGCCATTGTTGCTGAATTGTTTCCAATTATATCCAATTCTCCCTGACCTCATTTGAGATTTTCTTGGTAAAGATTTTGGATTGGTTTTCCATTTCTTTCCTTCATCTTATAGATGAGGAAACTGAGGCAAAAAGTGTGAAGTGACTTGTCCAGAGTCACCAAACTAGTAAGTGTCTTTGGCTGGATTTGACCTCATGAAAATGAATCTTCCTAACTAGCCCAGAATTCTATCCACTATACTATCTAGTTGTGCCTAGCTTTCTTGTTGTTCCCTGGAAATGACAATCTATCTTCTATCCCCAGGGATTTGTACAAGCAGTTTCCAATATTTAGAATAAAGTTCTTCTCATCTCCACCTTTTGGAATTCTAGATTCTTTCAAAACCCAACAGGTCTCATCTCTTATTCTATACCCTCCCCACAGAAATTAATCTGTATGTGTTTAGCACCCATCTCCCAGGTTTCTATGAGATTCAATGAGATATTTGTTCCTGGGACATACTATCAAATCTTTGCTAGCATCATCATTATGATGATTTTGTATAAAATTTTTATGTAATTTTCTATCTATAATGTTCCCCCAATACTGTACGGGTTTGGTCTTGGTATTTCCAGTGCCTACCTATCACGGTATTTCAAACAAAGTAAGATGAATGAATGCATGCATATCTAAAATATCAACAACGTGGAATGTTATGACTAAAATAACAAGGAGAAATTTAAGAGATAAATGCAAAGTCTAGTATTCAGTCTAAAAACAAAGCAAAAGCAAAAATAGTTGCCCAAGTACAGCTTAATGAAAACCTAGCTAACTCCTAGTTCATTTGAAAAGGCTGCATGACTGCCAACACCATAAGAATCAACCATTTCATTTGACTAGGATTTGTAATCTACAAATAAGTATGAATGAATATCTATGAACATCTTTGTGAGTATATCAATCTATGTGTATGTATGCATATCTTTATTAGAATGAGTAAAATTTCTTACTTAAACCCTTTTTAATTGATTAATTTTTGAAAGTCTGAATCCTACTGATTTACCCTAATTGCTCCCTCCTCCACTGTCAATTATTTAAGGACACTGTCATAATTCGGAGTCATTTATTTCTGATTTGGATAGTTTCATAAAGCATGTTAATCATGTCTTCTGAAGTCCCTTCTACCAGTTCTAATACTTTCTTCCAAAAGTTGCCTTCTTACTTCCCATTCTTCCTTCTGGTAGACTGAGGAGATACTACATAGGGCATATGGAAGGTTGGAGGAGAGAGTGGGCAAGGCTCCTCTGACTGACTTTTGATTCTCAGAAATATAGGAAAGATCAGATTGGACTAGGTACTTATTCTTGATTTACTCATGGATATTGGGACTGTGATGGTCTCCAACTTTCTTAAAAGTATTAAAGAAAAGTCATTGCAGTAGCAACTAATACAAGTAATTTTTTTAAAAAAAATCAGCCTATGTGACATTTTTGACATAAGTACCATCAGTTTTTTGCCTGATCTATCTTATTTTGGGAATCTTTTTCCCTTTCTAACACTTCCTAGAAAATGTAATTTAAAATATCCCAGCAAATTCTCCCAATGTTTAACAGTATTCATTTAGAGAGAGGGAGGGAGGGAGGGAGGGAGGGGTGGGTGGGGGGAGAGAGAGAGACAGAGACAGAGAGACAGATCACTTGGAACAGATCTAGAGTGACTTTCCTAGTTTGTGTCTCCAGATGAACTTGAGTCATCACCTACAGATGGTAACAATCTAGTATTTTCATGAAAAATGATTCTATCCCATAGTAACACATTGCAGGTCTTCACAAATTTTGCTGGAAGGAAATTATTCCCTATGGCCAATTAGAGAATGATTGTAGTCTAACTCTACAAATAATCTTTCAGAAATTACAATCTCTACCTTTTAAGACTTTCCTAACTTCTAGAAACTCTTCAGTCATACAAAAGAAAAAATTATCCTGTTTTGCATATGATGACTGATCTACAAGATAGTCTAAATTTCTGGCATGGGCATACACAAGAAAATTAGGAAGACTTAAGAAGCTGTTGTAAAAATGTAGTCATCAGGATGTTTTAGCATAGAAAATGTGTTCAGTCATTTTTAAGTAATGTCTGACTCTTCATGATCCCATTTTTTGATAATTTCTTAACAAAACTATTGGAGTGATCTGTCATTTCCTCCCCCCATAGAAGAGGAAACTGGGGCAAACAGGATTAAGTGACTTGCTTAGGGTCACAAAACTAATAAATGTCTGAGGTCAGATTTGAGATCTGACCCAAAGATAGGTCTTCCTCGTAAGAGACTGTTGAGGGTTACAGGAACGTCCTCTTGCCCATGTACACCAATGGCCTACTTACCTGGGTCGGCTCTCCGGATCTTCCCATCTGTTCCCTATGTTTTGGCACTTCCTGGAACATTGTGTGGGACTGCTAGCCTAAGGAAGTAAACTTTTATCACCTGCTGTCCACAAGCACCGGGGTAGTTTTTGGCTGGTAACTAGAGAATGCCACAGGATTGGGAGTAAAAAAAAGGGTATTTAAGCACTTGCTTTCGGTTGAATGAATGGAGAACTTGCCATCTTTGTCTCCTGCCTCTTCAACATTCACCTGAAAACTTGACTACAGCTGGACTGAGTCAAGTAATAGGTTATGAGTAAAGGATGAGTTAGCCAGCCAGCACACAACACTTTAATGCCAGACCTGGCTCTCTAGCTACTGTACCACCTAGCTAGCATAACAATGACACTGTCTTGCTCATTAGAGCATGAACTCCTTAAAAGCAGGAACTGTCATTTTGTTGTTTGTATCCTCAGGACTTAACATAGTAATTGCTCAATAAATGTTATTTCCTTCCTTCCTTCATTTCTTTCATTAATTCTTTGAGACCTCAAGTAATTTAAAGTATGAGCTAAAACACATAAGCACGGATCACAAACACAGACATGTGGAAACTTACACAAGTAATTAGACTTTCCAGAGCTACACTTGTCCAAATAGAGGTCTTTCTAAAGTCTTCTTGTCCAAATAGAGGTCTTTTTGGGGTCTTTTTGTCCAAATAGAGGTCTTTCACTCTTCTTCATTCCCAAGCCATAAGCTTAATAATTATGGTACAATGAAGCAGTACAGCAATTGCTCAGAAGTTCAGGCTTTCCCTGATTTTATCTGCTGCATATAGACATTCCCAGAGTGGTAGAAAGATTCTTCTTGCATTCCTACTGAAGTAAATGAATTTGAATTAAGGAAATTATGGGAAGAATATAGAATATCCCTTCTTTCCTGAAAATGTAAGGGTAGAAATACCCCCTTCCTTAACAAGTACAATGGGTTGAGTACTTTTAAAATAGATTTAGAAGTTCTTTGAAGATGTTCCCTTTCACACTTGATGCTATTTATTTTTGCTAGACTCCTTGTCCAATTTGTTTAATAATCTTCATGTTCTCCTGATTGGATTGCCAATCAACAATTTATAACTCTAAATCACAGAATTTCAAAGGTTCACAGGTTTGCATTTTCATCATCATCATTGTTGTTTTAAATTCTTTAATCAATAGGAATCTTTCCTTTTTTACTTTAGCACATAATTCTTTTCATTTTGCTTACTTAACTTGAGAAGGCTACTTTGTAAATTCTTCTTCCTCCAAAATTATCTTCCTATGGTTGTTCCTATTAGTTAAATTGTATATTAGGGCTGTGACTTTTTACATAATGAGCTGCGTGAGCAGCGGTGACATTTTACAAAAGCAGACAAAAATTGGAACTGACTATCTGCATTGAATTTTTTGATCAAAGAAGCATTCTGGAAATGTAAATTATGATGACCCACTTGTTTTTCTGCCTCAATATCCTGCTTCCATATATTTGCCTAGATTATCACACTTAACTGGAAAGCATGCCATTCATACCTTCACCTCTTAGATTCCTAGTTTCTTTTAATATTTATGAGAACATTTTTTCTTTCCTCATCCCCTGAATGATAGTATTTTCTCAAATATCAAATAAACATGTATACATTTATCTATTTAAACATTATAATCTTTTCTCCACATTAGAATATAAGCTTTGCAAAGGCAGGAGTTATTTGTGTGTTTTATCTTTTCATCTCTAGTACAGAGCTTTACTCATAATATTTATTAATAAATTGATTTTTAATTTTGTATTATTATAAATCAATTTATCAATAAATGTTTGTTAGTTTTATCTGGGGGCTAGGGAATAAAGGGACTTCAGCTGTTAAATGAAATAGGGGAAAATGTGTAGGAAAACATGGAATTCATCCCAAACACCTCAAGGCACATAGATACAGAAACACTGAACATGCCATTTATAGAAAGGGTCAAATGTTATCAGAGAGAGAGAGAGAGAGAGAGAGAGTAGAATATAATCAAAAGAGCTTTGTTCTCAGAAAGAAGGCCCCCAGGGTTAAAATTCTGGCTGTGACAATTGTTATATGCCTGTATTATGACAAATCTCAAACTATGAATTTCTATTTCCTCATTAATAAAATGGATGTATTAATACTTGATCAAAAGATTGTATAGGGGCAGCTAGATGGCGCAGTGGATAGAGTACCGGCCCTAGAGTCAGGAGTATCTGAGGTCAAATTCGGCCTCAGACACTTAATAATTACCTGGCCTTGGGCAAGCCACTTAACCCCATTGCCTTGCCAAAAAAAAAAAAAAGACTATAAAATAGTGGAGAGGTAGATTAAGCAGACTTCAGCTCAAATATTTTTCCTTCATCCATTGATAATAATAATGTTTGTCCTTCATTCTTGAAGAAGATCATGACATCAGAGAGATTATGTCTTGAATTGGATTTGAGAAAGGGGTGCTGTGCTAAGTCACCAGTCTCACTTTCTCATCCAGAGCCATCTGAGTCCAGTGGTCAGATATGAATCAGTATGACTGGAGATCGTCCTGGATGTGTGGCAATCAGGGTTAAGTAACTTGCACAAAGTCACGCAGCTAGTATGGGTCAGAGGCTGGATTCAAACCTCTTGTCTTCCCCTTTCCAATACCAGTGTTCTATCCATTGCACCATCTAGCTGCCATTGATACAGAAGAGGGAGAGGTTGAGACAAGATAATCGGTTAGGTGTCTATTGCATTAGTCCAGATATAAGGTAACAGGGTTTTGATCTCTGGTGATGTCTGTGTGAGTAAATAAAAAAGGATAGATGGAAGAGATGTGATGATAGAAGCAGCAAGCTATTCCAACTTATTGGACTTGTGGGTAAGTGATAGTAAAGAGCTGAAAGTGACACCAAGGTTCTGAAACCTGGGATGATGTTGATGCCCTTAACAAAAAGCAGGAAATCTGTAAGTATTATGAGTTTAGGGAAAGATAATGTAATGAGAATTGAAATGTATTGAAATCTGGCAGAACCTGCTTCTTATGATTTGGTTTGTTGCACCCAAAACTAAAAGGGAAGAAGGAGATCCTACTTATTTGTCATTCCTATGAGATAAAGGGTCCCCCCTCTGAGGGATATCTGTCATAGTCAAAAGGTATGAATAGTAAGGGAATAGGCATGCTCATGTGGTTTTGTCTGTATGACTATGTAAAGGTGGCAATGGTGAAATCAACCTAATTGCACCCGAACATTTATTGCTAGGAATAGCTGGAAATAATTAAATTATAATGCTTTACTTAGAAGTGGGAGGCTTGGTAATGTGTACCCTGTAGAAGACCAATTGGTGATAAAGGGATGTGAGGTTGCATTGACAACCAGTCCCAAATTGATTACTTCAGGGAGAATAAAGTGAAATGGCTCTTTCCAGTTTCCCATTAGTTGATCTAGTGTGCATATGTGAGCACCCATACACACACATATACAAACATACACACCACACACACACACACACACACACACACACACACACACACACTAACCTGGCAATCAGCCCATGGTTATGTTGGGTCAGGTCACTGCTCCCCTAAGAGCTCTGATACAATAGAGACTACTTCCCTATGCCAAGAAAAACATAAGTCCAGCCCCATCTCCAAAACACCATGATATTCTCAAAATTAGAAGAGATCTTTGGAAGTTCAGATATCCATAGATAGTCGAAACTGTAAGAAACTATAATTTAATCTAGATCTCTCTTTTTACAATTAAAGAATTTGAGACTAAAATGCCATAGTGGAGCTAAGAGCTGGTGAACATTAAACCACTAAGGTAGAGATGTTAAGGCTCTATGATTCACCATCTTACCAGCAGGACTGTAGTTGGTGACTCCCTATTTATCTAAGCAATCATGCATAACCCATAATTGGGATGGAAGGATAGAATAGCCCAGCCTATGTGTGGGAAAGGAGCAAATGGATCTGGGTGTTGGAGTGGAACAAAGGTTTTTGGTTCCCTCTCATGGGAATTAGGATGAAAAGATAAGTATATTGCTGGAAAGGACAAAGCAGAAGGGGAAATTAGCAGAAAAGTTAGATGCCAGTGGACATTCTGATTTTGCCCTGGTCTAATTGGGAAATCATATAGAGTTTAACCACTCTAAATAATACTAAGTTTTGAATTTATATAGCCATATTTTCATAGCTTATGTTAAGAAAATTTCTTTTGTTCATTTGGTATTTAGGGTTTTAGACTTGAGAATTATTTTTTATCAAAGTCCTTTATAGATATCATGTGCTTATAATTATGTTATAAATATGATCAATGATGATCATATTTTTAATGTTAGATCATTGTATCTCTAATTCAAACATAATTTGGACATAATTAATATATGCATATAAACAATGAATATGTATATTCATGTATATATTAATTGTATATAATCATGTGTGGGTGTGTGTTCAGTCATGTATGATTCTTTGTGATCCCAGGAAACATAGCATACCAGACCCTTCTGTCCTCCACTATCTCTCCAAGTCTGTCCAGGGTCATGCTCATTGCTTTTATGACATTATCTGCCCATCTCATCCTTTTTCCTTTTGCCTCCATTCTTGACCAACATCAAGCTCTTTTCCAATGTGTTGCATCTTCTCATCATGAACCCAAAGCATTTAAGCTTTATCTTCAGTATTTAACTTTCCAATGAAAAGCCTGAATTACTTTAAGTATTAAATGATTTGATCTCTGCTGCACAAGGGACTCTCAAAAATTTTCTCCAGAACCACAATTTGAACACAACCTGATTCTTAGTTTTCTTTATAGCCTAATTCTCACAACTATACATTGCTAGTGGAAAAAAAAAACAACATAGCTTTGACAAAATGATTTTTGTTGGCAAAATGATGCCTCTCCTTTATAGTATGCTGTCCAAATTTGCCATAACTTTCCTTCCAAGGAGCAAATAACTTTGAAGTCACCGTCTTCATTTATCTTTCAGAGCAAGAATATAAACTATGTTCCTAATTCCATTTCTTCTCCAGCTATTTGCCAGAAGGAGATAGGACCAGTTGTCAATATCCTAGTTTTTGATGTTAAGCTTCAAATAGGCTTTATACTCTCCTCTTTTAGCCTCATCAAGAGGCTTCTTAATTCCTCTCCACTTTCTGCCATCATAGTGGTATTTGCTCCATATTTGAGATTGTTAATATTTCATCCATCATTCTTAAATCCAGTCTTTGATACATTCCATGTGGTATTGTGCATAGAAGTTAAATAAACAAGATGATGATACAAAGTCTGATCATACTCCTTTTCCAGTCTTAAATCCATCAATTCTTCCATGTTTGGTTTTAACTGTTGCTTATAAGCACACAAACAGATTCCTTAGGAGACAAGTGAGATGATCCCGTACTCTCATCTCTTGAGGATTTGCCATGTTTTTTGTTGTGATTTACATAGTCAAAGACTTAACTGTAGTCATTGTAGCAAAAGTAGATGTCCTTCTGGAACTTCCTTGCTTCCTCTACAATCCAGTATATGTTGGCAATTTGGTCTCTAGTTCCTCTGCCTCTTTGTAAACCAATTTGTTCTTCTGATAATTCTCTTTTCACATATTGGTAAAGCTTAGCTTGCAGAATCTTAACCTTGCTATTATGTGAAATGAGTACAATTTTTCATTAATATGAACATTCCTTGATATTGTACTTTTTTAAAATATTGAGACATAAATTGATCTTTTCCAATCCAGTGGCAACTAAGATAGCATCATCTCCACTAGCCTTATTGTTATCAAAGTTTCTTAAGATTGATTTCATTCTACATGATATTTCATCCCAGATCAATAACCACACCATTATTGTTATTGGTGATCTTAGTTGTTTTCTTGTATTTATTCTTAGATACTCTTACCATTTCTTCTTAATCTCTTTTACTTTTTGTTACTATTTTTGTTTTTTATCATGCCCATTTAAATTTTTTTTTTGAATTTTACAATTTTTTCCCTAATCTCACTTCCCTCCCCCCACCTCCCACAGAAGGCAGTCTGATAGTCTTTACATTGTTTCCATGCTATACATTGATCAAAATTGAATGAGTTGAGAGAGAAATCATATCCTTAAGTAAAAAATAAAATATAAGAGAATACAAAATTACATAAAAGATAACATTTTGTTATTTTCTAGGTATAAAATAATGTCATCTGCAAAGAGTAAGAGTTTTTTCTCTTACTTCCCAATTCTAATTCCTTCACTTTATTTTCTTCTCTTATTGCTGAAGCTAACATTTCTAATACAATATTGAATAGTAGTGGTGATAATGGGCATCCTTGTTTCACCCCTGGTCTTATTGGGAATGCCTCTAGCTTATCCCCATTGCATATAATGCTTGTTGATGGTTTCAGATAGATACTGCTTATTATTTTAAGGAACAGTCCATTTATTCCTACGTTCTTTAGTGCTTTTAGTAGGAATACGTGCTCTATTTTGTCAAAAGCTTTTTCATATCTTCCCATTTTTGCATGAAATTTTCCCTTGATATTTCTTATTTTCTTTAAGATAATGGTTTTATTCTATTTTTTATATTGCTTATTTAAAAAACCACCTTATCTCTCCTTACTTTTCTCTGGAACATTCAGTTGGGTATATTCTCCTTTAACTTTCATTTTTTCCTCAGCAATTTGTAAAGTCTCAAGAGACAGCCATTTTGCTTTCTTGCTGTTCTTTTTCTTGGAATTTTTGTTTTGTTTTTGCTTCCTCTTGTACAATATTGCAAACCTCTATCCATAGTTCTTTAGACACTCTACCAAATCTAATCTTTTAAATCTGTTCATCACCTCTACTTCATATTCATAAGGGATTTTATATAAGTTATATCTATGCAGTCTGCTCGTTTTTTTATCAATATATTTTGTGAGTCTCTGGTGTATGTATTCTGGTCCCAGACCTGTTTTATTCCAAGATATGATAACTAAGTTATAATCTTTAAGAAAAACAAAAAGAAAACCCAAAAGAAGAATGGAAATAGGTAAAGTTTGTCCTGATCTTCAAAATTCTCTCATTTTCTTTTCTCTGTCTCTCCTTCTGTCTCTCTCTCTCTCTCTCTCTCTCTTATATGTATAAATATATATGTAAATATACATATATACATATGCATACACATGAATACATATTCATCATATATTTATATAACATCAATTCATATATTTTATCAAGAGAAAAGACAAAGAGAGAAGAGGGAGAGACAGACAGACAAAGTCAGAGACAGAGACAGACAGAGAGAGAGAGAGAGAGAGAGAGAGAGAGCATAGAGCATGTACACAGGAGACAGAAAGCCATTAGATGATTTAGTGGCTAGAGCACCAGGTCTAGAATCAGGAAGACCTGAATTCAAATCCAGCTTCAGACACTTACTAACTATGCAAACCTGGGGTAAGTCACTAAACCTGATAGTCTCATTTTGTTGTCAGCTGTCACATGCTGGTGTTTACCTGGCATTGAGGTGCTATGGTGCCTCACTTATACAGGAGGAACAGAAGGAAGAAAAGTTCAGGAAAGTCTGTGAGGAAAGGCAGTACTGATGATTGGTTCATCAAGAAACAGGTCTGAATATATTTGAATATACAGATATCACATGCTGGTGCTTGCCCCACATTGATGGTACAACATGATACATCACTGATATGGGAGGAGATGAAACCAATATCTATCTTCAAATAGTCCTGTTTCCTTTCAATCAGGTGAAAGAGTGGAAAGATTCTGGTAAAGGCAACTGAGAAAGATGCCCTTCCTGTACAGCATAACCCTTACTATAATAAACATAACTGAGTAACTCACACTTCTAATCATTTGGTGTGGTACACTTCCTTACCAAAAGACTAGTAGAAGTAAGTCACTTAACCTCTGTTTGTCTTAATTTTCTAAATTTAAAAGAGAAATAGTAATAACACCTACTTACAGGTGGTTATGACAGCCAACTGAGATACCAATTGTAAAACATTTGATACAGGGTCTGAGGTGCTTTATAAATGTTAGCTATTATAATTTTATTATGTATATACATTATACTTTTATGTTATATATACATAAAATATTACTGTAGTTCATTTGCTAATATTTTATTTAAAATTTTATGTCTATTCACTAGAAGCACTGTTTTATTATTTTCTTCTGTTTTTTTCTAAGTTTGAGTATCAAGAGTCATCCATAAGACAGCTGATTTTGAATTTTTTGCAGACTGTATGAATCATAGGAGTTATTTACTCATTAAAAGTTTGAGAAAATTTATTTATAAATTCATCAGAATCAGAAGTTTCTTTGGGAATTTGTCTATGGTTCATTCAATTACCAAATCACAGTATTGGATAATTTGAATGCATCTCATCAGTCAACCCATAAAGCAAGGTAATACCTACTTCCACACCTGATATATATATATAGTCACCTAGTATCTATTTGAAGACCTCTAAGGTCTTAACTTCTCCAGACAGTATATTCTACTTCTGAGCATCTGAATGTTAGGGAATTTGGTTGATTTTTCCCCCCCCTGGAATCAAGCTTAAATTGGCCTCTTTGCAATTTCCACCCATTCCTCCAAATTCTACCATCTGGAGTCAAACATTTAGAGTCCAATGCCACCTCCACATGACAGTCTTTCAAATATATGAAGATAACTAGTATGTCCCCATGCAATTTTTTTATTTTTTTTCCACGCTAAATTTGCCCAATTACATCATTTGATCGTCAGATTTCAAGGATTCAGTGTTATTCACCATCTTGGGTGCCCTCCTCTGGACATTCCCCAGGTTATTGATGTTCTTCCTCAAATATGGGGCTCAGAAGCAAGCAAAATAACCCAGATGATGGTTGATGAATGCAAGGTACAATAGGATCATCATCTTGTAATGGAGTTTTCTCAACAATATATTTTTGAGATCAATTGGGTTATACTACTTGTTTTCCATTTTGGTAATCTGGATATTTTATTTTTTAAATATTTTTGACCCTGTTTGTTTACTATCATGCAAAGTAGCTTCTATTAGGTTTCTTTATTTTCTCTCAATTCATTGAGAATTTCCCTTATGACTATCAAATTTGGTAATTTGGATTTCTTCCCTCATTTTCTCTTTTAAACCTAATGGTTTATTAATTGCATTGGTCTTTTAAAATAATCAACATTCGTATATAAATATAATGTCACTTTTGTTTTTGTTCCTCTCTTCATTATTATTCAAAAATCATATTCTAAGTTTTCTTTTTTTCTTAATAATGAAAAGTAGTCTTAGCAGTCTTAAGTTCTTTGGTATACAACCTGTATCTTTCTTGTTACTTGAAATATTTCCTATTAGATCTCAAAATTGTGGACATTTCAAACCACATTATCTGTAAGTTAAATTTGGGTTTTTTCGTTGATGGCATCCCAGGGATCTTAAAAAAATCTGCAACTTTCCCTCTGGTTCAAAAACTATAGGAAATTTTTCAATGATTTACCCCTTTAGTTTCTTTAGTTTTGCTATTAAATCAATGATGCTGCCTTACAATCACTTTTTGATATTGTTAAGGTTAACTCGTTTTTTTAAAAGAGTCTGTCCTTAGGGGTGGCTAGGTGGCACAGTGGATAGAGCACCAGCCTTGGAGTCAGAAGTACCTGGGTTCAAATCCGACCTGAGACACTTAACTTAGTGATTACTTAGCCATGTGGCCTTGGGCAAGCCACTTAACCCCATTGCCTTGAAAAATCTTTAAAAAAAAAAGTCTGTCCTTCCAATCATGCTTTCTTTTGCCTTTAATCTAAAAATTTTGTGGTATCATTACATATTAACTAGTTTCCTCTATTCTTTTGATATTAGTGTTCACAGTTTAAAGCCTCTTTTCAGAATATTCTGTAAGCCATTAATTCTAACTTTTAGTTTTTCAGAGAGTTCTAATTTCATTCCCTATCTATTCCTTCCATTTCTTTTTATTAGACTTTTGAGTGACCCTCAGGATTCATTTGCAATTTTATTTTATTTTCTAGGGTTATAACAGTGCCCACTGGAAAATTATTCTCTTCTTTTGGAGAAACTTTTCTTAGTTAGTTCATTTCTTTAGTCTGCTGATTTTCCTATGGTGATTTACTTGTGAAGATCTTATTCCTATCCATTTAGTTGCTGTGCCTGTGTTCTACTCAGGGCTGATTTGAAATAAAGAGGACTTAAGTAAAACTATTTGACCATCTTGCTGAAATTTCTCCCAGTGCTAAAAGATTATTATGAAATAGATAATGCCAAAGATAGAATTCTATAACTCAATGTTCACTACAAATTTCACTTCAAGGTGACTTTAATATTTAATCATTATTCTATAGGTAGAGTATTTTAGTCAGCTGCAAGTTAAAAAATTAATCCTTCCTTCCATCCAATATACATTTAACTAGGTTGTGCTCAAAGATATCATGAATAAATATAAAATATCATATTAAAAATTATTTACTATAAAGCCAGCAAACATTTATTAAGTACCTACTATGAACTAAGCACTGTGTTAAGTGCTTGGAATATCAATTTTTTTTTAAAAAGGCAATAGACCTCTCAAGGGACTCAGAGTCTAATATTTATGGTATTCTGCAGATTGATCTACTGAATAATCCTATTTTTTTTTTAAAAAAGACAAATGGAGTTAGTTTAATTTGACTTGATTTTATTGAACCCATATTGACATTCACTTACCACCAATTTCTCTTAAATTTACTCACAAAAATAATACATGAAATATATCATTGGTAAAAAATAGATGACACTTTCCCCTAAAAATTGATTTACATGATATTTGAATATGATTTACAGTATAATTAGTTATTTTATTACATATATATGTGAGTATATATGCATATATGCATGTATGGTTTTGAGTGAATAGAGGTAAATTTGATGTTAATTCCTGCCAAAATTCCAGAATAAATTATTCTATTTGTCTAAATATATAACTCTCTCTAGATATGATTTGTAGTGTTTTTTAATTATATAGAAATTTTATTTGTTTTTCCAATTATATACAATAGTAGTTTCAACCTATCATTTTTGGTAGAGTTTTGAATTTTGCGCTTTCCCCCCACCTTCCCTTCCCTCCCTCCTCCCCTTCACAGAAGGGAGTTTGATAATCTTTACATTGTTTCCATCCCATGCATTGATAAAATTGAATGTGTTGAAAGAAAAAACATATCCTTGAGGAAAAAATAAAATATTAGAGATAGCAAAATTATCTAGCACATAAGACAACTATTTTTTTTTAATGGAAGGTAATAGTCTTTGATCTTTGTTTAAACTCCACAGATCTTTCTCTGCTTACGAATGGTATTCTCCATCACAGATACCCTAAAATTGTCCCTGATTATTGCACTGATGAATTGAGCAAGTCCATTAAGGTTGATCATCATACCCATGTTGCTTTTAGGGTGTATTATGTTCTTCTGCTTCTGCTCATCTTGCACAGCATCAGTTCATGCAAGTTTTTCTAGGCTTTTCTGAAATCCCATCCCTCCTAGTTTCTGATAGAGCAATAGCATTCCATAACATACATATACCACAATTTGTTCAGCCACTCCCCAATTGATGGACAACCCCTTGATTTCCAATTCTTTGCCACCACAAACATATATATGCTCTGCAGTCTTAAAATGTTGGATTATAGAAAAGAAAATGTATATATATATCTTTTATGTTCATGTTTATACTGAGGTTTTCTCCATGTTTTCCAAGATTTCTTAATGATTATAGCTATTTTATAAGTGATCATCTAAGTTAATTCTTCCATAATTTTTCTAGGACCAGAAATTTGAATACATATTTTTATACACATAGATACATGCATTGCATATACATATATTATCTAGAAATACCTTAATTTTTATCTATGTATGTATGTATAAACCCACCCATATATCAATACATTCAGTATTGTACACAGATAAGTGAATGGGATAATAGCTATGTGTGTATATATATATATATATATATGTATATATATATATATATATATATATATATATATATACATAGGAGTACTTTTTTTTCCTTTCTGAAAGAAACATATTTTAGAGTGACAGATTTTTTTTATGTTTTTGCAAGGCAAACGGGGTTAAGTGGCTTGCCCAAGATCACACAGTTAAGTAATTATTAAGTGTCTGAGACCAGATTTGAACTCCAGGGCCAGTGCTTTATCCACTACACCACCTAGCTGCCCTGACAGATTATTTTCAAACACAATTTATATTCAAACCAATTCAGCAATATTTTCTGGAATTTTAAGAAGAATTAACACCAAATTTGCTTCTCTATTATTTCCACATCATTACCAGTTTCTCGGGTTTGAAAATCAAAGCAAACTATATTTGTTTCCATTCTTCTTGACTTTCTCCTTTTTTCTCTCTCTTAAAAATTATGGTTATTAGCTTGGTTATCAAATCTGTAAGTTGCTTCGTTATGCTAGAATAAAATTTGCCTGGGACCAAAAATGTGAACTTGCATTAAGTAGTCATGATCTTGATGTCTTTTCACCTGGCTTGAATGGCAATTCTCTTTTGATATTGTTTGCCCTACAGTTTCTAGTGTGAAAATCATTCTTCATATGATAAAAAAATAAGTTTCAGAAAAATTTTGATCAGAGGCAAGGATTATTTGTAATTTTAAGTTTGTGCTAAAATAATTTGTTATAATAATTTTTAACTAGATAAGGGAATGAAGCCTTTACTTATTTTTCATTCAATGTTTAGCTTGAAGAGAACTTTGAGATCATTTCTCATTCTACAGATGAAAAAAACTGGAATCTTAGAGAAATGAAATGACTTGTTCCAAGATCTGGAAGTCACACATAAGGCCAAGATTCAACTCCAGGTTTTCTAATTCTGAAGTCTTGTATCAGTCACTGCCCCTATATATAAATATACATGACAACAAATTTTTTACATTGAAATTATTTCAGTTCTTTCAAATTTTTCCTACTGTGCTCTAGATATTGTGTTAAGTACTAAAGATACAAATATTAAAAAGAAGAAAGATAATCTTTTACTTCAAGAAGCTTACACTCTAATAGGGGAAATAATGTTTTGTCCATTGGTCTCAAAGAGGACCATGACATCAGAGAGGTGATGCTAGGATAACCATGTGAATTGGATTTAACTGTGTTAAGTCACCAGCCTCACTTTCTCCTCCAAAGGCATCTAGGTCTAGTGGCCAGATATGAATCAGGATGACTGGAGATGTCCTGGATGAGAGGCAATCAGGGTTAAGTGACTTACACAAGTCCACATAGCTAGTAAGTGTCAAAGTCTAAGGCTAAGATTCTAATTCCTGTCCTCCTGTCTCCAAGACCAGTGTTCTATCCATTGTGGCACTTAGCTACTCTGCCTCATTTGTGAAGATAATACAGAAAATAAAATAATATAGTCAGATGAGAAATGAGATGTTCTGAACTGAACTGAGCTCCCTCCTTTTTGGAGTTCATGACTCCAAACAGAGGGAAAGAGAGTAGTGATGAGGTGGAATATCTAAGCTCAAGGGTGACTAGGTGGCACAGTGGATAGAGTGGTGAGCCTAGAGTCAGGAAGAACTGAATTCAGATCTAGCCTTTGACACCTATTAGCTATGTGACCTGGATCAGTCACTTAAACCCTGTTTGCCTCAGTTTCCTCATTTGTAAAGTGAACTGGAGAAGAAAATGGGAAACCACTCCAATATCTTTGCCATGAAAACCATCATAGGGTCACAGAGATTTAGACACTGAACACCAATAACCAATGTTGATGGGATTCTGTGGGATGATAAGATTTTCTCTAACATTTATAGTTCTATGGTCAGAGAGCCAAATTGTGGTTCTGAAATAAATCATTTATATTTGTATGTGATTATAAGTAATTACTTTTCTTTCTCTGGATCTCAGCTTTTTCCATCTGCAAAACCATCATAACAACTCTCTTTCAAGGGTGGTATGTGAAGTATAGTATAGCTATGCAATCATTTAATTTTAAGCTTTTCTATCAGTCACAAAGCAGAGGAATTGGAGACTAGATTGCCTCTTGTATAATGCTACCCACAGTCAATGTATAATAGGATATCATGATAAGAAAAATCACAACAAGCTATCTTCCTACACTTGCCATTTAGGCATAGCAATAATTCAGCCATGCATATATGTGTGTGTACATTATTGCATGGATATACATGAATATTCTTTTGCATGGAAACATATCTCTTTATGCAAGCACATGCTCTAGCTTTTCTTCTTTGAAATATTTTAAAAGAGATTACACCCACCTAACACATTGTTATGCAGCATGAGTCATGAACACTGTAATACCACAAAAGAAAGCTACTAACACATTTACTCATAGACCTCCTGGCTGCACAGATCTGCATTTCAGGTCTTTCAAACTTGGATTTTTAACAAAAACGTGATGTACTTTTCACACACACACACACACACACACACACACACACACACACACACACACACACACAGACAAAGGTACTGCAAATACTTTTGAAGGCCAACACTGCACAATTAAAACAGGGTGCTTCTATTCATTCCCAGGTCTCTGATTTCATTCTGTGGCTTCATCCCCTTATTCTCTTTCTTACCATCAAGTCTGGCCTCAGTTTCAGTTTCCAAAATCCAATTGCTTGCTTCTAGCGGGTGTTACCATGACAACTTCCATTTGTGTTGTTGTTGACTTTTTCCCTAGCTCTATTTCTTTTTTTTCCCCTTTGTGATTCTGAGATCTTCTTTATGTGTTATACCTAAATGATCCAGCTTCTCTCCTCCTCTACTGCCCCAGCTCTGATTCTAGGATCTCCATACATAAATCTATATATTTATTTTTCACTGGTCTCTGAATAAAGAAAAGAGAATTGAACACAGATATTTATAAATTCACTATACTACAAGATATCACCATAAACCAGAGTTCTGTACCCTTTTAGAAGTGGGTTCCACCAAGCTGTTGGCCCTTATTTTCTAGCTTTAAGGATGGTGGACCAGGAGGCAAGGGACATGGAAAAAGTACCCTTCATCAAAACTATGTTTTCTGGACATTATACTAATTAGATATTCATTTGGATTAATAAACAATAAGCTTAAAATAAAAATATCCCCTGAGAGAGCTAGGACTCTGAATTACATAAATCAAATAATCAGGTTACTTTCCTCAAAATAGCTGACTCAGAAAAGTCAACTGAGGAAATGTTGGAAGAGAAAGAGAAAGAAAGGAAAGTTGATTTCAAAATTATCCTTATCACTAGTTGTGCCAATATACAACAAGAAAATATCATAAGATCATTGATTTAGGACTGAGAGAAAGCTTAAAGTCTAAAACTCCTCTTCATGAGATCAAATCTGATCTCAGATACTTACTATGTGTGACCCTGGGCAATTTACTTAACCCTTTTTGCCTCAGTTTCCTCATCTGAAAAATGAGCTGGGGATAGTAGATCAGCCACATGGGCAGACAGTGGCTGCATAGCAGAGCCAACTTGAACAGGCCCTTCCCAGGACTGTGTATATGACCCATGATAGCAATTAGACAATGAAGGAGAACTACAAATGTCTTTAAAAATATTTTTATAGACTAAAAATTTGTATGAGATTGCAATGTGTAAAAGAATTTTCTGTCACTCTGACATTAATTTTTGTCTATAAAAACCACTTTAGAATCCTAATTTTTTTACCATGGCATGTAATTAGAAAAATATCAGTTTAAAAAAGAATCCTAATCTTTGTTTAATGTTACCTTTTTTTCAACCCTTAATCTATTCATGAATATAATAAAACCTAGGTTTTTACCTTTTTAAAAAAAAAAGAAAAATGAGCTGGGGAAAGGAATGGCAAACCCCTCCAGTATCATTACCAAGAAAATCCCAAATAAGGCCATGAAGAATTGGACATGTAAATTAATGAGATCCTATGCTGTCATTCTATATAAGAGGAAACTGATGTCATGAGAAAATAATTCATCCATTTTATATTGTAAATGGCAAAAATAGTAAAAATACTAACCTGTGTTCCTCTCTCTCCTAGATTTGATCTTCTGAGTTCATATCCAAAACATTTCAGTACTCTAAAAAGCAAGCACAAGATAGGAAGCAGTACTTGAAGGTACTCAACTAAATGTGCTATGGTCAAAGAAACCATCTCTCCCATGTTGTTGTAACAAACTAACAATCCTGTTGGAATTAATAGGACTGATACTGTATAGAGAGAGATATATAGAAATATACACATATATACATATATTTAGATATACATATATCTATAGCAATAGATTTCTGATATAGATATGTGTTGCCATAGATATTTATAGCTAAATCATAACCATACTCATCTCTATAACTAGTTAGCTAGCTATATTTTACCAAAATTAAGTATTCTTTTAATCCTGGTAATCTGATCTTGCACTGCTCTCAGTTTAATTGGAGAAATTACTATTATATAGAACTCAATATAATACCATTGCCACAATACTCACACAATACCTTATATTAAGAAGTCATGTCTTGTGATTTAATGATTTCTTCAATTTATGCAATGTCTTTATTCTACCACTTATTATCTTTTATGAACGTGGGTGAAATTACTTGACTTATTTAGGCTTCCATTTCTTTATCCATAAAATGAGCAGATTGGACAAAATGACATGAGGTCTTTCTAGCTTTCCAGCTCTAAAATGATCCTTCCTCAATTGACCCTCTTTGAATGCTTCATGAGTTCAAATGTGGTCTCAGACACTTACTAGCTATGTAACACTAGACAATCACATAATTCTGTTTGTCTCAGTTTCTGCATTTGTAAAATGAGCTGGAGAAAGAAACGGCAAACCACTCCAGGATCTTTGCAAAGAGTGTCAAGAAGAGTAAGACACAACTGAAAAACTCAGGAATATGTGTGTGTGTGTGTGTTTGTGTGTGTGTGTGTGTGTGTGTGTGTATACACAGAGAGAGAGAGACAGATATGGGGTGTGCAGTCTACATTAATATATTAATCTTGTAAAGGTATCTTCTCTTAACAATCAACTATTAATGATCCAGAATACTATAAAGAATATATTAATATATATACATGTCTATATACAACTCATCAATATGTACACATATATATAGTATAAATATGTGTTATAAATATACTATATTAATGGAAATGTGCTAGATGAATATATTCACATAATTTATATGTATATATGTGTATCATATGTATATATGCCATTTACTACTTAGTTCACCTTGAGTGAGGTACTTATATTCTCTGGACCTTGGTTTCTTCATATGTAAAATAATAGGGTAGGATTAGATGAACTTTAAACTTTCTCTTAGTCCTAAATCAATGATCTTGATTTCTACTGGCACAAACTAAAGCTGTTGATAATTTTGAAATTATATCTCTTTCCTTTCCCTTTCTCTTCTAACATTTCCTTAGTTGGTTTTTCTTAGGCAATTATTTTGAGGAAAGTAGCCTAATTATCTGATTTATGTAATTCTCAATAAGATATAAGTGCCTGACAAGTAATTATAAACTGATGCATAGATGATAGAAAGATAGACAGATAAACACATACATACATATACACATACATAGAGATAAATACTTCTGGTTTATATCCTCCAAAACTGACACAAAGGAAATATCATAACCTTCCCTTCCCAGGATAGCAGAAACTTGGTCAAGAAAGAACAACCAGTCTGTGTCCATTTGCAAGTGACAGGAAGGGGAAAAGACAATAGGGGAGCTAGCCTGAATTGATTTGAAGCCAGAAATGAATAATTACTTTACACAAGACCACATTGTCTTTATAGCCTTAAATATCTCTGAGATTCTTCATAGTATTTTGGATCTTTAATAATTGATTGTTAAGGGGTGGCTAGGTGGAGCAGTGGATAAAGCACCAGCCCTGGAGTCAGGAGTACCTGGGTTCAAATCCGGTCTCAGACACTTAATAATTACCTAGCTGTGTGGCCTTGGGCAAGCCACTTAACCCCGTTTGCCCTGCAAAAACCTAAAAAAATAATAATAATTGATTGTTAAGAGAAGATACCTTTTCAAATGGCAGTAGGGTTGGGTGAGGAGGGACAAAAAGGCCTAAGCAGGAAGTGAAAGTGGTGACTTTGTATAACTAGAGGGAATCATAAAGCACCATGGGCATCAGGAAAGTCTGAGAGCAAACTCCATCAATGTTTGCCTTGGTAACTAGTGGCAATTAAAAAAACAACAAAAAAAAACCAAACTCATCACTGAAAAACCATCTTGTAGGGGCGGCTAGGTGGCGCAGTGGAGCAGCTAGGTGGAGCAGTGGATAAAGCACTGGCCCTGGAGTCAGGAGTACCTGGGTTCAAATTTGGTCTCAGACATTTGATAATTACCTAGCTGTATGGCCTTGGGCAAGCCACTTTAACCCCATTTTCCTTGCAAAAACCTAAAAAAAAAAAACCAACCATCTTGTATCCTGCCTCTGACACAAAGCTATGTTACAAATGTCTGTGTGGGTTATTGGTCTAAAACAAAGTTAAAATACATCACCCTGATTTCTCTCAGAAATATTATTCATGAAGTAATCACAGATATCACAATGCAATGACATTTTCACTGAATATTTATTGAGTAAATGTGTAAGTCAAAATGAAAGTCTCTGCCTTCAGGGACCTTCTAGTCTATTGTGGGGGGACAACACAGAAAAATAAAAATAAAAACAAAACTAGGAAAGTATTTGAAATATGAAATTTTTGAACTTCGAAATAGACTAGATGAGGATCAAAGTCTCTAGGAAGGGGAGATGTAGTGCAAAAGCATTTTGTTATTTTTCAGTTGTTTTTCAGCCCTGACTGACTCTTTGTGATGCCAGTTGAGATTTTCTTGGCAAAGATACTAAGTAGTTTGCCATTTCCTTCTCCATATCATTTTAAAGATGAGAAAACTGAGGTAAACAGGGTTAAGAAACTTTCCAGGGTCACAGAGATAGTGTCTGAGATCAGATTTAAACTCAGGAAAATTAGTCTTCCTGACTCCAGGTCTAGAGTTCTATCCACTGCCACACCTAACTGCCTCATGATGGGATATAAAGTAGGATTTTTTCCTTCTGTTCAAAATAATTTAATTATCACCATCATAATGAAAAATATTTATTAAATACTTATTTACTACAAAAGTTTCTGTCCTTCAAAAGCTTGGAGTAATGAACATCACCTGCTCCAGCAGGTGATCTCACAAGTTGTTAACACTTCACACTACCTTTCCATTTGTATACATTATATATATATATATGTATGTATATACATATATATATATATAATTTCTCCTCAAAATTGCCTTTTGTTTTGTTATATTTTGTTTATTATTAAATATGCACATATTGTCTCCTTAATGGAACGTAAAACAATTCAAATACCACCTTCTATCATGTGATTAATTTCCAGCTCTCTCAGTTACAGGTGCCTATTCACCAAAAATTACCTTGCGTTTATTTTGCACATACTTATCTAGGTACATATTGTTCCCTTACCTTTTGCCTCCCAAGTTATAGAATGTAAACACATTGATGACATTTTTGTCTTTGTTTTGTCTTTGTCTAGCACTAATGACTGACTTTACAATTTGTTGAATGGAATTGAACTTTAAGACACAGCATATGAAAAGGTAACTACAAAGCTGTATAAGAGCTATAATAAGGATTCACTTATATTGGTTGAAGAAAATCAGCTTTTTTCCTATAATTTTGTAGGGATCTTCTCCCCCCATTCCAATACAAATGAACCATGTGTTATGTTGGAAAATTAATAATTCCAAAAATAAAAGAATACCGGTTCATCTGCCAGCACTAAATTCATTTTTGAGATTTTTCCACTGGCCCCTATTCATTCTCTGAGTTTCCCAAATAGGCTAGAAATTTTTTTCCTTTAAGTTCCCCCTTCTCTTTCTTCTCCAACTACACTAAATGTTGTTTTAAGACTCTCCCTCACTTTTCCATGAAAGTGTCATGACCCACCAAAGTTAAATATTCAAAAACCTGGAAAGTGCTCCTGGCTTATGAAAATCAGAGTAGTGTCTATTCTGGGAAATATCTAGGACTCAGGGGATAGAATTCTGGTCCTGGAGTCACAAACACCTGAGTTCAAATTTGACCTCAGGTACTCAATAACTCTGAGTAAATCATTAAACCTCTGTTTGCCTTAATCCCCTGCAAAGGAAAAGGTATCTTTGCCAAGAAAACCCTACATGGGGTCCCAAAAACTTGGGTACAACTCAACAACAACAATAAGTGTCTATTCTTGGTTGTTGGCTCAACATGTTATTTTATTTTTTTCTTGGAGAATCTTTCCATGTTGAAATGTCTCATTTTTCAGTCACTGATCAATACAAACGAGCAGCTGGTTGCATTTGAAAAAATAAAAATTAATCAGAGATGGTACATCTTGTAGCCCATTTCTATTTTTGAGAGTTTCTAATAGGATCCTAGCCTCATTCTTCCTGTGCATTTCCTAAATGGTCCATGTATTATTTCATTTTTAAACCTTTCTCTGTCTTTCCACTCCAACTCTCCCTTCACTGATGCTTTATGAATTTTCTCACTGATTCGTGATAGTGTCATGACCCACCAGTCAGAGACATCCATAGTGAACTGTGCATAATGAAAAGACACACCCATAGCTCTATGATGAGAGGATTTTCACCCTAGAGATAGAACTATAGAAAACAGTAAATCCAAAGCTGTCTGGAAAAGTCAACATTAAGATGGTCCTCTTATCCCAACTTGGATGACAGATAAATAAGCTGATGATAGGTGGGGACTGGGAGACACCTGGCTGCAAATCCACCCAAGTGGATTTGCAGTCAGGTATCCTGCAATCCCCCCTATCATCAGTTTGCCTATATGAAGCCTTCTGTAGATAACAACAGCTATGTTTGGCAGGTCACCTACTCACAGAATGTACTATTGCTCCCCCCAGCTCTTTTCCATGTGCCCCTGTCCTTTGTTGCCTTCCTTCATACAACTTGTTTTCTTGCACAAATCATTTTTTCCTATAAACATAATTCCCACTGAGAGGACAGGAAGTTTTCTGGCTATCTATTAATCATGAAGGAGATTGAAAGTTCTGATGAAGAAAAGAGGAAAAAAGACATGTAGTTTAAATGGAAAAATTGCCCTTTTAAGATGAAGCTTCCCTGACAGATCCTCTCTGTTGTCAAATTCAATACCATTATCATTAACCTTAAATGCCCCCCTCCCTCTCTTGTGTATCTGTGTCTGTGTGGAGGGGTTGGGATCCCCCACACTTTGAATCTTGATGATGATTTGAAATGCTCTCTGCTAAAAAACTAATCTCAGAAAGGGGAAGGGGGAGCATGTCAGGCTTTACTGGACCTGCTGTGAACTTACACTGCTCACTAACTATACCTCTATGCTAGATTATTTGCAGGACTTTCCAATATTCCAAATATGAAAATGTTATCGAAGAGAATATCATGTGTTGGGAACCAAAATTATTTGGCTAAACCATGTTTTTATTAGTAGAGCATCTCTGATAACAGTTTACCCCCTTATATTTCGTTTTCATACGGTTATATTGCACTAGACCACTTAAAGCAGGGGATATGATTCTTTACTAATTATGTGGAAATTGGAGAAGTCTCTACATGGATCTAATGAGAAGCTGAGAAATGGGACATGAGCAGACAGTCATGTGGAGGTTGCAGAAGTAGCAGCCAATTGTGTTGCCGTGTGAGAGTCACAAATTTGGGTCACTCTCTCAATTAGCTTAGCTCCTTGTCTGTGAAAATACAGAAACAAAAGCTTCTCAGAACACTTGGTGGTTGGCAAAGCATCTTAAAATACACTCCCAAAGATGCAATGCTGAAAAATGAAGGTATCAACTTCCAAAGTAAGCTCTATGGTATAGCACTTCCTCTTGGTAAGGTTAGAATCAATTCCCTGGAATTCTAATTATTTTTTCCCATTTTTACTGTTTTTAAATTTTTTTCTGTTTTTACCTTTTAGTACTCTAAGCTCAAAAGTAGTCAAAAGCTCCATAAGAGATTGCTTAGGGTGGGTGTGCCATTCACCCACACATTTCGCAAGTTCACCACACCTTAGCTAAAGATTGTGATGAATCACCAACCCCAAAAAATATTGAATAAAAAAGCACAGGTTTCCAAAAGCCACTTAGCAAGGCATCTGTGACAGCCTCTGTCTGTCTTTGTCTCTGTTTCTGTCCATTTCTCCATGTCTCTGTATTTATTTGTCTCTATCTATGTCTGTCCTCTCTCTTCCTACTTAGCTCTCCTTTCCCCTCCTCTTTCTCTTCACACCCCACCCTCACGTTCCCCCTTCTTGGCACCCACCCATCAATTCTTCTGAGAATTTCTAACTTCAATACTCTCCACTATTAGAATCTGCCTCTACAAGGCAGCTTCTCTGGGGAGAAATCAATCTTTCTAAAATACAATGGAGATTTCTGCAATTCCAGAGGCAGGCTTTTCACCAACTGTACACACAGTCTCCTATTAGTCATTATCCATCCTCCCTTTTTCTTTGTGGTAAATTATGTGTATTTTCCATGCTGTGAGAATGAATAGTAATATGAAAGCTGAAAATTTAGCATTTAAAATTATATCAGGATTTGAATCTCTGAAGTCCTGGGGAAAAGGCACTGGCATGAGGTAGGATGGAGTAAAAAGAAAAAACATTCCCTTAGAATTCACTCTTCATTCCACCCTGTTTATCTCAGCCTCATCTACCCCCAAAGTAGAACTTTTATGTTCTGGAGCATAAGTACTGACCATCTGTTGTACTTTCAAGTGGGTGTTTTGAAAAGAGCTAATTCAGTTGTGCAACACCAGAGTGGAGCCACTTGTAAAATTATATTTAGGTGTGTTTTTCCACTTGTGGCAGAACTGAATCATCTTCATCTTCATTTAATTATATAACTCAGTGCTCAAAAGAATGGGTTTTGCCAACTTGTTTCCAAGATGAGCATGTGAGAGAGAGAAGAGTCTTCCTTTGGTCTCCATCCCTTTATTTTCTGGTGCTACCAAGATAATTCTGCCAGAGACAAAGACTAACCTAGCTGTTTACTAGTAGTTAGCGTCCTAACTTCTGGAAGCTAGCAATCAAGTCCTGTGGCATATTCTTATTCCTCTATTCTTCTAGAAAATCAAGATGATAGTATGCAATGGGCTCAATGGATAGGTAGATAACAGGGGCAGGGTCACAACTTCTATTCAAAAAATGGGAAACTTTTTTCATCCACCACATTTTATTTTAGTTTTAATTTAGGGAATGACACAATACTTACTATAATATAATTCAATAAAAAAGATGATTGCATATGGAAATATAAATCTATTATGTACAACTTGCTATTCCTTTCAAATATACAATAAAATTATCATGTAAACTTCTTTTTTCCTCCCTTCCTCCACCCTAGACATGGCTATCATTAGAAATAAATACATGTGTGAGTGTGTAAATTTTTTTACAAAAATACTCTGGACTGGAAAATGGTGTAAATGGACAATTGGGAAGGTGATTGATAAATCTCATTAAGTGAAAGGCACATAGTTTCATTAAATTTTGTTTTGATAATGCTACCCTCCACAAATTATCTAACTAAACTCAGATAATCTAGATTATAAAATCATACAATTTACTTAGACATCTTTGAATACAAGCCTCTTATTTTATAAACAAGTAAACTTGAGTCAGAAAGGCAATACATTATTGCCAAGGTTCTACAAGATTGTAAATTTTAAAACCAGAATTCTAACAATTTCTGCAACATTATATTGAGTGTTCTTTCCTTTGTACCAAGAAGTTGTGGTTTTATTTTTATGCTAATTGTATATAATACTAGACCTAAAAATGGGCAGCAAGGTGGCAAGGCAGGATTGGAGAGTCAGGAAAACCTGAGTTCAAATCCAACCTCAAACACGTATGAGCTGTGTGACTCTGAATAAGTCATTTAACCCTGTTTGACTGAGTTTTCCCATGTGTAAAATGACTGAGAAAGGAAATGGTTAAGCACTCCAGTACCTTTGCCATGAAAACCCTAAAATGGGTCACAGAGTCAGACACAACCTGAAGTGACTGAACAGTAACAACAGATCTAAAGTGAAATTATATAAAGATAACTTTAATTTTTTATAATGCTTAACAGAATTTCAGATATAAAGGTGATACTAAAGACCATTACTCCAATCTTCTCATTATATAGATGTGAAAATAGCAGCTCAAAGGAATTTAATGCTTTCCCTAAGAGCACACAGCTATTTAGTGACCTCAGAGATGTAAACCCAATTCTCAGTTCAGAGTTCTTTCCCTAACCCTTGACTGCCTCAGGTGATAACTAGGGAGCAATTTGGAGCACTTAAGAAACCCAAGTCTTTGTTATGCATATTTTAGGAAATGATTCTAATGACAAAAGTATTCCTCAATGGAATGACGTTTTTAGAAAATCTAGAGAGAATTTGCTTTTCCAACATAGGGTTGTAAGAAGACATTGCTTTCCTGGGAAATCACCAAAATCTTCTTAGAGGATTATCTTTGAATATAACTTTGCTTCTGGCTGAGTTCAACAACACTCCAACTCAGATGACAAAAACCAGCTGCTCTGAGTCTGATGGTTCAACCCTGTCAGGTCTGATTTGTCACCTCGATTGGTCTAATTCGATAGAAGAAATTTGATGTTCCCTAAGCAACTTCCAAAGTACTGTACAAAGCTCTCTACCATGTACTTCAAGCAACTTTCCTTCCCTATAAATTAGTCTTCTATTTATTATTATTAGTAGTAGTAGTAGTTATTATTTCATATTATGTCCCTGGAACTCACAGATAGGAGCCAAATTATATCTTTTCTAACAATTGACCAAGTCATAGTTTTAGCTGCATTAAAATTAAATTAAATTTTACTTAAATCACTGCTGGATCTTTGCTGTATTTATTTATTCATTCATTCATTCGTTTGTTTGTTTACATTTGTTCTGAGGTGAAATAAAGCTCAGGTCTACTGGTAGTAGCCCCAGGACAGAGGTATAATCCTGACCCAATCATAAATTTATTTTAAATCCATAGACAAATCATTTTTAGAAAGGGGATTTGTTTTGGTCCCTTTGGTAATGGGCAGCCTTGACCCTGATAAACTTTCATTGCATAAAAATGTCAGAATGACAATGTCTTAATTTATTCTTCATATATAAGATGCTGGCACATAGGAGATTTATGACCTCTGTATCTCAGAAATTATATGGATTCTACTGCCATTTTCTTAGTATGTATTGGGATATAACTAGGAAAATGTTTCTTACAATTTGAAAAATATGCCTCTCCCCTCATGGAATATAAGAGCATAAAATAACTCTTCATTCATTTTCTGTGACTGGAGTTGCCCTTAATAAGGTTGGTTTCTCCCCATGACTAAAAGAAGAGCCGTCATAAACTGGTTCTTCATAGAGTTGTCCTAAAGTAAGGGTCCTTAACCAGAGGTCTATATCCATGGATAGATTGAAGAATGTCATAAACTTGGATGGAAAAGAATCACATCTTTATTTTCATTATGCTTTAACCAAAATTGTTGCATTCAGTTATGAATGTAGGCAACAAATATAAATAACTACGAGGCAATGTCCATAGATTTAACCAAACTCCCAAAGGGAGTTGTGATGCTCCAGTAAGTTGAAAGAGCACCAAGTGCTGCAGATTGCAGGTATCTGCAATCCTCTAAATACAGTTTCTTTTGTTCCAAATAGAATTCTAATAACAGTAGATGCAAGAATGGTTCAGCAAAAGGAAAAAAATTGCTATAAAATAATTATTCATACTAAAAACCAATTATAGCCAAAACCACAATTTTTTTTTAACAAAGTACAGCACTAATTTGTGCTAAAATACCTTACAAAACAGATATAGAAAAGTCCATTTTAGCAAGGTTAACTATTAGATATCAATGTTTTGGCCTTTTGCCTGTCTTCTCCTGATTTTTCCCACCTTTATAGAAAGTGGCATGGTCAAAATCCTCATAGACCACTAAATCTTTGCCAATCATAAGAAACTCTAGGTGAAATTTTTCCTTCTAGTCCCACCCTTGCTACTTACTCCCCGATCCCACCCCCTTGAGATTAGAGATAGTAGATATGATCAGCTTTAGGGAATTTATGGACCATATCTTATTACAACTGAGGTTTCATCTAGGACAGGAAAAAATCCTAGATTCTCTCTCAGTTGTAAGGTATAGAGGAGATTCATAAAAGTAAATAACATCAATATTGCAATATTTTCCCATGTATAAAACATAACCTTTTTTGAAAAATTTGGGATCTAAAAACTGGGAGCATCTTATACAGTGGGTTGTGGATTTTACTTGCATTTCCTGTTTTTTTTTCACTTGTTGTCTTTGTGCTCATTGTTTCCTATTTGTAACTGGTATATTGGTTATTGCCACATTTTGCCCAGAAATGGCTCAGAAAAGATTTCATACAGTGCTGAATTTAAGTTCAAAGTGATCCAGTTTGCACACATGAATGGAAACCGTGCTGCTGAACATGAGTTTGGTCCTCCTTCAACTGAGAAAACAATCTGGCTACAGGAAGAAGAAACTTTCCTGAAAACACCATTGTAGAAGATCACCGTGAGAGGCAAGTTAGCAAAATGGCCTGAGTTAGATAGGGGATTGAAGAGATGGATTGAACAGCAAAGGACCAGTGGCATTCCTGTGTCCACAAAGATGGCTCAGCAGTAGGCCAGAATTGCTGATGGAAAAAGAAGTGACTGATTTCAAAGGAGGACACAGGTTTCAGGTTCATGAAACAGAAAGGACTAAATGTGTGCTTCCACACAACATACTTGTCCAGGGAGTACTGGGGGTCAACCCCAGACCAGCACAAGCAGGAAAGGAGGCAGAGCCTCTCCAAAGACAGTGATTCATCATCAAACAGAGATGAGGACAAGCTAATGGATGGGAGTTTTGATAGTGATGAGGAGCTGTATGAATTTTTTGTTGAATTAAACTTGAGTTCAATAATTTTATGTAATACATTTTTTTTCAAATTTCAGGTCCCAAAATTAAGGTGTGTCTTATACATGGGAGGGTCTTAATACATGGGGATATATGGTATCTCAATTGCACTCACACAGGTGATACTTAAATCAGCAATGAAGGAAAGGAAGAATTCCACGTTTATATTCTGTGAAGTCACACCTCACACCCCACACCCCACACCCCAGCTGATAAGAGTGTATATTCTTTGTATGCTTTTAAAATTAAGTGCAATGAAATGCATATTTCTGAGATCTATGGTCTACTAATGGAAGACTGATCTTGACCAAATCAGAAGCAAAGTAGGGAAAAACTTCTATGCCAAATAGTTGAAACTGGTCTAAGACTTTCAACCTGGGTGGGACAGCAAAATGATGAGGGATAATCTAAGAGAGAGGGAGCAGGGCAGGGAGTAGCAGAGGGAGACACAGAAACAGAAAGAGATAAAAAGATGAAAAACAGAGACTGAGAGATGGAAAGAGAGGAAAGAACCAAGATAAAGAGATAATAAACATAGAGTAGTTCAAAATCCCCAAAATCATACTTAACAGAAATTCTTTCCCATTACTATCCCAAATTTTGTCTTCATCTTCTCTTTTAGAAAATTTCCTTTTTGCAACCTTCCTTCAGAACTCTAATACATTTCTACCCTAGTGGGCCTCACAAGCATTTCAAGTCCCAGGAGGATTAGTTGAGCTTCAGACCACTCTTTCAAGTCCATGAGGATGGATTTAGAGGGTGAGTTAGAATTCAATCTATAGAGCATTTTACAATGATAAAAAAAATCCACCTAAAAATCAAAAGCTACATTAGATGCAATGGTAAAATCATAGAAGCTTTTCCCCCAATAAATATAGGAGCATAGCAAGAACTTCCCCTTTCTCAACTCTATTATTTGATATAACTCTAGAAATAATTGTGAAAAATAATAAATAGAATTAAGAAATTAAGGGCATAAATTTTGGCAAAAATGAGACAAAATCACTCCTTTTTGCAGACAACATGATGATTCATTTAAAAAAACAAATAAACAGCAAAAAACAACAAAAATAAATGAACAAGATACAAATTATCTTTCAAAAGAATAAATGTTGTTATACTGCAATAACAAAATCCAGGAGGAAATAATAGAAAGGGAAATTCTATTTAAGATAACTACACAATGAACACAATGCTCAAAAGTTGCTCTATCAATACATACAATTAAAAACATACTTTAAAGAAATTAAAAATGACTCAAGCTAATTGTTTGGATATTGTTTGTTCCTGATTGGACTAGAATAAAAATAATACTACAGAAATTTATTTGAACATCCTATTACTGCTCAATGCTATACTAATCAAAATATGAAGAGACATGTTGTAGAGTTTGGTAAAATATTAACAGTCAATCCACATACATTTATTGAGTGCCTACTATCTTCCAAGCACTGTGCTGAGTGCTGAGAACACAAATAAAAGCAAAAGACAATCCTTGTTCTCAAAAAGCTCATGGTCTTAAAGGAACACAACACACAGACAAATTAACATTGAGGGAAAAATATGTAGAGAATATCATAAGAAATAAAATAAAATGATAACAATCCTTCCAGACCTAAAATTCTATTTTAAATCAGCAATTATCAAAAGTGTCAGTGGTTAACTAGATTGCTTTACTTCCTTTAATAGTGCTTTATTTGAAATGCTTCAAATAACCTTTTGAGAAGACCAGGGTTGCCCCATTTCCTGGTAATAGAAATTTATTGGTAGAAATAGAAATTTGTAAAGTAGTTTTTCAGTCATGTCCACTTCTCTGACCCCATTTGTGGTTGCCTTGGCAGAGATACTGGAGTGATTTACTATTTCCTTTTCCAGCTAATTTTACAGGTGAAGAAACTAAGACAAAGCAGGGATAAGTGACTAGCTAGGGAGAGGGTAATAGCAATTACTTTCTTGAAAATCAACAAAACTGTCTCTGGACTTGATTGACTTAACCTCCCTAGATGACATTTCCTGATCACCTATGAGCATAAAAGTTTGACTCACATGGAATCTTACAATGAATTTCTGAAAATTATATGAATCACTGTACCCTGCCTTATTGACCAGATCATTTTCCAACTGCAAATGAGGGAGTTTCATAAAGAGAAGCTAAATTCCCTAGTATACATATTCCCTAGTATTGCATATCCTTGCTTGTTATGAATGAAAAGTTTGAGAGACATAACTTTTGGGTAATTAATAATTTTATTAATTTTGAGCAGCAGATAATAAAATGAGATCATTTGCCTTTACCTCACAAATCAAAAATGAATCATAGAGCTGTATATACCCTTGGAAGAGTGGGTGTTTCCTAAAAGAGGAAATCAACTTTGGTTAGTCTCAAGTGAGACCACACCCACTTTGGGCAATCTATTCAAGAAGATCTAACTTCCATTCAAAGAACAATAAATAATAATAGTAGGGTAAGAATTCTACCTATATAATATGGTTTGGATGGAGTGAATTCTTTGGGCAGGGTCAGAAATGCCCCTTAAGAGGCTAGATTTTAAAGGAGGAAATAGGAAGAAAAATAATCTGGAATTCCCCCCATATTAATTTGGTATTAATAAGTGAGAAATAATAATTTCTCTCATCCTCCTTTTTTGTGTTAGAGTAATAAAACCTATGTTTGATTAAAACTGTACATTCATTCAGACACTTTTTATATCCATTGTCATTCCAAAAACATATGTCAAAAGTGGTAATCCAGAAGTATTAATTACTCTAAAGTATTTTATATTTTGTCTTCAGGATGTTAATCAATCTCTTAATATTCAGAACAATACATTTTTCCTTAATAACCTTTTGTTCAGTGAATCTTGCCTGGACAAGATGAAGGTTTTCGTAAGTATAGCCTTCATCCATTGTGTTCAATGTGATCTCAAATGCAAGCTAAAAATTTTATTCTCTCTTAGAGCATATTAGAAATGTTTTAACCTTGAGTCCAAATGATGTCCTATTATATTTGGAGTCATTTTCCACAAGACAAAATAACTATTTCTTGTGCTCTATAGTGGGGGTAATATAATTTGATTTCATTCATATAAATCAAATGATGGATATCATGTTTTGGTTCATCATTTAGTTCAATGACACATGGTCTTGAATCAGGAAGACATGAGTTCAAATCCTGCCTCAGATATTTATTAGCTATGTGAATTTGGGCAAGTCATTTAACCTTTATCTGCTTTATCTCCTTCAATTTCCTCATCTGTAAAATAATCATAATAATTATACTTACCATACAAGTAGTTGGGAAGATATAATGACACATTTGCTATATATTTTAAAGCCTTATAGAGATATGTAAATGCTTATTATTTTTATTATTTCTATTATTATTGGTATCCCCCACTCTAGGCAAGTTGCTTTCTCACCTGGCAATTAGACAACTTCTGAATGATATTCTTTGGAGGTCACATTCTAGAGCTCTCAGAGATACCCTAGGCAGTCCAGGCTGCCACTGAGAAAGTACTACCAAAACATAACCTCTAGGATTTAAGAAATTATGAAATAAGAAGCCCACAGATATAAAAAATTAAACCTGAGGTTTCTCAGTATCAGGAAACAATGGCACAACGTTCCTTTCAATAGAAATTTGAAGTTGAAAATAGCTTTAATTTTTTGGAGGAAGCGAAGTACAACTGACTGGTGGACTACTTGCTAAAGAGAGAGGATCTTGGAGTGGTGGCAGATTACTTTTCTATGCCCACCAGCAGTTTACAAGAAGAAAAACAGTATAGTTCATTTGACTGATGCATAGATCTCTTTGCTCTAATAAAATTACTTCTTAAAAGTAAATTTGAAGAATATGTGATAGTTTGAACTGGTTCCAAGCAGTCATAAAAGAAAAATTGGGGTCAGTACTTTCTGCTAATATAGAAACTATAAAGGATAGAAACATTCTTATTTTTGAAAAAAGTAATTAAGTGGATTGTGTAAACAAGAAAAACTATCTTACCTGGATCCAAGATATACTGGTAATACAACTAAGGATATAGAAGGTTATGCTTTACAATCACATTAGGAAGTATCATCATCTAAAGAAGATTTCTTCACTCAGAATATTCCTGGATTTGGTAGCTTCCAGAAAGAGATCTTTTTTAAGAACTATGAACCAGGGAACACAACCAAGAGAATAATATAGACATTAACAACAATGTTGTGAGATGCTCAACCTTGATGGAAGCAGCTGCTCTTAGTAGTTCAGAGAGCTAAGAGAACTCTATTAGACCAGCTATGGACAATGTTATCTCCAATCCAGAGGAAGAAAAACAAAACAAAAACACAAAAAGCAACCCTTCAGAATCTGAACACTTTATAAAAATTATCTCTTATATATTTATTTCCCTTAATCCTAATTCCTCATATCAAAAATGACTAATCTCTAAACATGTTTATCAAAAATGTGTTTGTACAATATTAACCTGACTATTCTTGGCTGATGGGGGGGGTGGGAAGGGAGGGTGGAAGGAAATTTTGTAACTTAAAAATATACATATGCATATGGATGAATGTTAAAAAAAATAAAATAAATGAACTTAAAAAAAAAACTTTGAACCAAGGAGAGAAGTCAAATCTTCCAAAAATGCTTCTTCATGAAACCCTGGCAATCTACTTCACATGGAAATAGAAAAATATACATAGGGAGCATTTTTTTTAATCTCAGTGAATTGAGAGATCACTATGACAATTGTAAACCATTGCTCCAATTTATATTTGACTATTTGAGGGAAACTCTTTAAGTTTTTCTAAATGATCAATGTAGAAGGAAGTTTAGCCTTTTTGAAGCAAAGTCTTTTTCAGGACTCAGGTCTTATTTCAGTCCTTAATATTGCATAAAAGTGTAATTTATGCTAACATGAAAAAGATTAAATGGGTAAGACATCTTACTAGGAATCACAAAAACCAATCATCATTGATATTTTAAAGAATATTTTATAAAAAGAAACATGCAAAAATATGTGCAGTTACTTTGTAATTACATTGAAAAGATGTTTAAATCATGTAATAGATAATGGATTTTCTTTTCATAAGAGGATGCTTTGTAAAGCAAAATGTTTAAATTATGTCACACAAAAAATCTTTTAAAACAACTGTAAATACATGAATGAAATCAGGGTTTTATATCCATATAGAACAGTGATTTTAGAATTTATTTTTTTACTATTTGAAAAACTTGCAGATATCTTCCCCTGATTTTTTTTCCAATATTAGTGTGTGTATGTTCATCCATGTGTGGGTCTGATTGTGTGTTAATGTATGTGTACCTTTGTGGATATGAGTGTTTGTGTATTTGTGTGTGTGTGTGTGTGTGTGTGTGTGTGTGTGTGTGTGTATGAGAAAGAGAGAGAGAGAGAGAGAGAGAGCATAAAAAGCAAAAAGCTAAATATGAATTGGAGAAATGCTTAATTGGAAATGTTCTTGAAGTGAGCTAATTTATGTTCACTTTTAAATAATTATACCTAGATTTCTATTATTTTCAGTTCTGTATCATTTATACTCCTTTTATGTGAGTAAATATACTAACTGTAAAAAAAATTTAAAAACAAGTATTTCTCTCTTCTTTGACTTAAAAAGGAATATTCAATTCTATTCAGGAGTGAAGATAATGAATTTAAGATTAGAAAGACTCAACCTCTTGCTATCTGGTTTCTTTCTCACTTCAATTATTCAACTGGAACATTTCTCTTCAAAATTGCCAATGATCTTTTAATTATCCTTTTTCTCAGTTGTCTTTTTTTTTCTTTTAACACTCTGTAACACAATTTTCTCTAGGAGATTTTTGGGAAAATGGTGGAGTAATTCAGACAACTTTGGACTCTCCAAATTTTCTCCACAAAAAAAAGACAGAATATTGCCTCAGAGTAAATGTAGAGCTGCAGAAAGAAATAAGAGACAGGGCAAAGCAGTTGTCCTACTAAGATTAGTGAGAAGCCTCCAGTTAAGACTGGAGGTTTGACTTGATTGAAGTGTGAATACCTCTAGGCCTATTCTCCTAAATCAACAAACAAAAAGGCCTAGGGGCTACTGGGTTGGGTGGAAGCTTGAGTCTCAGGAAATTGTTGTTTCAGTAGTGTGGAGGTCAGATATCTGAGTGCACTCTATTCTTCTTTCTCAAAAAGGACCCTGATATCAGGAAGGAGATGTCATGACTTGCAAGAGAATTATGTTTAAGTGATGCAAAGTCATCAACCTCACTTTTTCCCTGTGAGTCATCTGGGTCCAATGGCAAGATAAGATCAGAACAATTGGAGATGGTTGGATGTAGAAGGAAGCTTAGCCTTTTTGAGGAAAAATCTTTTTCATGACTCAATGTGTCTGAAGCAATACCTGCCACTGACCTGAAAATATTTCTACTCCCTTTGATCTCTCGGGTGCCTCCCCTCTGCATTGGAACTGAAATCAGGGAATGTGCATGTGGCAGGGGACCCTAATCATGGTTTAGGAGTAGGGAGTGCCCCTAAGATTGAACCCTGGGACAGAACTCAGAAAACCACAGTAAGAAGTACACTTTAGGTCTAATATCCCACACGTTGGGTCTAAAACTTAGTTTTAATAATAAGTTGATAAAAAATAAAAATAAATAAAAATGAGTAAGCAAAAAAAGGGAACCAATTATAAATAAATGCTATGGTTGTAGATAAGATCTTGGTTCATATTGACAGGAAGTGAGTGGAACTAGAAAAAGTTGATCGTTTTTCAATGAAAAAATGTCAAATGGTTCTAAGACCAAAAAGAGTTTATTGAAGAATATGGAAAAGGATTTTTAGAATCAAACAAGAGACAGTGAGGAAAAATTAGAAAAACATAAGAACAGTCAAAGAAAAAAATCAAGGAAACTATGAAAAGAAAGTCAAGTAACTGGAAATAGAGAATCAAAAACTTAAGAAAATAATTTCTTGAAAATTAGAATTGAGCAAGGAGAAACTAATGAAATCAAAAGAAGGAAAAAAGTGAACATCTCATTAAAATACTGATCTCAAGAATAGATCTAGAAGAGAAAATATAAAAATAGTAGGTCTACATGAAAGGTATGATCAAAAAAAGAATCTTGATACAATTTTACAATATATTGTCAAGGAAAATTAGCCTGAAGCTCTAGAACATGAAGTCAAAGTGGAAATGGGGGAAAAGTCTACTAATCACCACATAAGGAGATTCTAGAAAGAAAAATTAAAGGAATATCACAACCATGTTTTGAAGTTCCCAGGTTAAGGGGAAAATATTGCAAAAAAGAAAAAACAATTTAAATACATGCAACTAAAATAAGTATTACACAAGAACTAGCAGCTAATATGTTGAAAGATGGTCTTCGAATAATATATTTCATAGAGCAAAAAAGCTGGGGTTGTAACATGGATAACTTACCTAACACAGTTAAGTATAATTCTGAATAGGAAAAAAATGGACATTTAACAAATTGCAAGCCTTTCAGGTATTTGTCACAAAAACAGCAGCACTTATGGGAAAATTTGATATATAAGATCAGGAAAAATATAAGGTAAACATTAAAGATCAATTATAAGAGGTCCAATAAGATCAGATTACTTATTCTAATATGTGAAAATGTTATCAGAATTCTTATGACAGTCATCATTATAGAATAGCTTAAAAGAAAGACTTCGGTTGATCTATTTATGATGAGGTGATTCTTAAAAAATAAAACTGTAATGGGAGAAATAAAAAGAAATAATTATCTCAAACAAATGAGGCATGAAAGGAAAAATTGATAAAGAATAAGTGCAGAAGGGAGGGTTGTCCTGGAACTTACTCTTATTACATATATGTGTACATATGTAATCAAGTATAAAAGTCTCTAAATTTAGAAAGAAATAAAAGGGAGATGGGATAGGGTAACAGGGGAGTATAAGGGAGGGATTTTTAGAGGGGTGGGTAGGTTAAGGAATAGAAAGACATGGGAGCAGGTAGAAATAAATCAGTGAAGAGAGGAGGGATAGGGTAAATAGGGTGAAAAGGATGTGAGGAAAAATAGGGAAGAGGGAAATCCACAAGTAATTACTTTGAATGTGAATAGGATGAATTTACTCATAAAATGAAAATGTATAGCAGATTAAAAATTTGAATTCAATAATATGTTGCTTTTAGGAAACAAAAAAGAGATACATATAAAGGTAAAACAAAGAGCTAGAGAAGAATTTATAATAATTTATAATCTAAAAATTTTATAATTTATTTCTAAAAAAGCAGCAGTAGTAATCATGATCTTAGACAAAAAAATTAAAATATATATAATTAAAAAAGAAAAATAGGGAAACTAAACTGCATCAATATTGTTTTAGACCATTTAAAATAACTAGACAGTACAAAATACCTGAGAGTATGCCTGCCAAAATAGACACAAGAACTATATGATCATAAATGGGGGGGGCAGCTAGGTGGTGCAGTGGATAGAGCACTGGCCCTAGAGTTAGGAGTACCTGAGTTCAAATCCGACCTCAGACAATTAATAATTACCTAGCTATGTGGCCTTGGGGAAACCACTTAACCCCATTTGCCATGCAAAAAACCCTAAAAAATAAATATGAAATATTTTTATATAAAGTCAGATTTAATTCAGTATAGTAATATTTATTGTTCTTATATAGGTAAAGTCAACATAATAAAAACATTTTACCTAATTATTTATTCAATGCCATCCCAATTACAAAATTACTAATTGCTAATTTACTGAATTATTACTAAAAATTATCTTACTAAGTAAGAATTATAACAGAGTGCATATGGAAGAATAAAAGGTCAGGTATTTCAAAGAAACTGGGGGAAGGGGGAAATGATGTAAAGGAAAGAGCAAATCTTAAGCAATATTATATGGTATGAATATTGCTAAAGTGTAAAATGAATACTTTTTCTTATTTTAAATTAAATGTTTCTTGTCTAAACAAAACACATATAGCCAAAGATAGAAGGAATGCAAAAAGTTGGAGAACTTTCATAGTCAATCTTAGATTGGTCATGATTATGTTGGAATACTTCTGTGGTGTAGGCAATTATTGATTTAAGGAAAACAGGAAAAAAAAATTTGAACCAATGAAAAAAAAGAAGCTGTTCAACTCTAGTGAAAGAGGTGAGAAGTGGAAATGTGAAAATCTGATTTTTCATACAAATATATGAGTATATGCATGCATATGTATTTGTTTATAGATATCTATGTATGTGTACATATATCCATGTTTAATTGTACCCTTCCTTAGGGTCAGAAGTGGGAAAGAAAGGAAAAAAATGAAAAAGTAAAGTTAAAAAGTGAACAGCAGAGAACAAAACAAAAGGTAGAAGGAAACAAAGAAAAGCTGGATATAGGGCAGCTAAGGGACACAGTGAATAAAGCACTGGTCCTAGAGTCAGCAGGACCTGAGTTCAAAATAGATCTCAGACACTATAATTGCCTAGCTGTGTGACCTTGGACAAGTCACCTAACCCCATTGCCTTCAATAAATAATTTTTTTAAAAAAGTGAATAGCTGTGAAAGTAATCTGAAATATTATCTAGGTAAGGTTCTATTTCTTTAAGGCAATGGGATCAAGTGACTTGGTCAGGTCACACAGCTAGGCAATTATTTAGTGTGTAAGGTCACATTTGAACTCAGGTCCTCCTGACTCCAGGGTCAGTGCTCTATCCACTGTGCCATCTAGCTGCCCCTTATCTAGGTTTTCTTGAAATGGAAACATTGTTTTACCTTGATTTCTCTCATGTACAAAGAAATATTTTCTTTTCCTTTCTCATTTTGCATTTACGTTTAAATTAATAAAAAATTTACCTACACATAGAGCTTTCTCTTGGTTCTCATCTGGCAACTCTTTCTTGATCTTTTTTGCTGGATTATCTTCCATGTGGTATCTCTAAATGCTTGTATTCCCTAAGGTCATATCCAAATACCTACTTTCTTCTCTTTATATATTCTTGGTGATTTCATCAAAACTTATAGGTTCAATTATATTATCTCTATACAAATATCCTCTAGATTTATATATTTCTGTCTTAAGATATCAAAAACTGCCTATTGAACATTTTTTTGTGTTGGATGTCTCATAGCTTTCTCAAAAACAAATATGTCTGTAACAGACCTTATTATTACCCTTAAAATTAGCCTTCTTTCTAACTTCTCTATTTCAGTCTAGGGCACCATCATCCTTCTAGCCAAGTGACTTGTTTGTAACCTTACAGTTGTTCTCTCTACAATTCAGTCTCCATATCTCCATTAGTTACAAAGTTAATCAGTTTCTAGAATAATTACACTGTATTCCTACACAAAGAATCCTACTTTTTTACAAAGTATTCCATCTTCTGTCTCTGCTGACCACTCTGTCCCCAGAATGCATTCACTTTTTACCTCTGCCTTATAGAATCTTTTTTGAAGCCAAAGTTGAAGTGCCTCTTCCTTCCAAAAGATCTTTCCTGTTTCCCAATTGCTCATGTATTTCTCTTTATATCTACATATTTTTTCTCCCTCATAGAATGAAAACTCCTTGAGGACAAGATGTACTTGTTTTGGTCTTTTATCCAGTAGTAAGTATAAGGCCTGGAATATAATAGATGCTTTTTAAAATCATTCTGAATGTATATTGACTGATTAATGAAAAAATGACACCTTGGAGAGGTTAAAATGACTTCTAGATGGTAAAGATTTAGATAACCCCAGGGACATTAGGTCCTGGAGTTCTGAACCCCTAAGAAAGCTACAGTGCTGACTGCCAAATTGAGACTGCTTGGCATTTTTCTAGGCAGCTAGTCAACCCAGAAACAGATCACATACAATAACATTGCAGCCCTGGAGACCTATACCCTGATTGTGTTCCAAGAATACAGGGCAAAATAGCTGAAGTGATACACAGTATATACATACACACATACACATATTCACACATATATATGTATACAAATGTGTATAAATATTTTATATATATATATATATATATTTCATACATATGAATCCTACATGGCATATAAACCCATGGGAAAGGCCAGAATGTCCACTATCAATTTCTCAACATGTATATAGATGTCTGTACTATTGATTATATGGTTGGACAAAATCCCTGAAACATCACAGGTTCAAATGAAGCAAAAACCCAGATAGTAAGCTATTTAGCCAATTTTAAACAGGGTTGTATAAGTATCTTACTCTCTCAAAATAGAAATGAAGTGATTTTCCCCCTCTATATTCTTGGTCTTAGTTACAATACCTTCAGTTAAATATTTGTTTGATTTACTAGGAAACTACCAAGATAGCCTAATTTTTTTCTCTGCAAACATGAAGAGAAATTCTGCTGAAATGACCAAACTTCTCATAGGGGGACCAAAAAAAAATCCATTCAACATATCTAGAATCATGCCTACTGAGATTTTTTTTCCTTAACTAAAAAGTATAGTCATGCTTTGTTCATCTGAGAATTTGGGGAAATATCTTTGTATAACAGCAATTCTATAGACCTTCTAGTGGTTTTTATTCTCTGTATTGCTCATTTTATAAAAACAATTCCATTGCATAAACATAGTCCAAACATGCTATCATACTATATATATATATATATATATAGAGAGAGAGAGAGAGAGAGAGAGAGAGAGAGAGTCTCCTTAGTTTTTTCTTTGAATTTCAAAAGCAAAATAAAATTTCAATATATAACTATAACAGATCTTTCAATTTCTTATTTTCATTATTGAAGCTTTCTTCTTAGCTTTTTTCCTCAGGTTTAACATCTTTCCCATTCAGGAAGTTTAACCTTGTAAACACAATATCAAGCTATTGACTTCCCCAGTATCCTTCAGTTGGTATAATTAAATTTCTTCCCTGGTCCTTTACATGACTATCATAGTTCAGTTCCCCTCCCTCACCTTCCTCTACTGTCTGGTCTATTTGCATGTTTTTTAATTAAGTGGTTTTCTTTCTATTTTCAATTCCTTTCCAAAGAGTCTTTCAGTTGCCAGATGTTATCCAACTTGCTTATCCTAACATGCTTGAATAACATTTTGAGATCTCTTGGGTGGATGGGATGAACAAGTAATGTCTAAGCATTATGTGCAAGGTATTCTTCTAGGAAGGCCATACAAACTTCATTTGCCATTCTGGCAATGTTTAGACTATTTAATTCATCTTCCCCTCCCCACCAAAAATGGTAACTGATTGTATCCCTTAGGTTACTGAGTATGTCTAGAACTACTTTACCCATAAAAAGTGACAACTTTGGTGGCAAATGATCAATCAAAAAGGTTTAGCAATAACTTTATCTCCAAAAACGGTAGTGTCCCCCCACAGATTCAAAGCAAAAACATTTTCTTTATTCCACTGGGGGAGGGAAATTAAATACTCTTCTAGTAAGAGACCCAAGGTAGTGAAGTTAAACCTTGATTTATATATGTGTGTTTAGACAAAGAATCGAATAGTATAGTGTAGCAACAATGGTGAGGCATAACAGCAAGAGTGAGGCAAGATTGTCAAGTAACAAAAAGTCCATTCATAGCAGGGTCTCATGCCTGGGCCTGCTAGTGCTTGCCTTAACTCAGGAACTCTCAGTTCTGTGATTTAGTTACAGCAGTGCTCATCCAGAGGTTGATTGCAAAGTATCATTGTTATGCCAAGCTCAAGGCACAGCTTGCTTGCTAGACCTTAGTTCTGGAAAACGATGTTTCTTTATAGGAAAAAGGAATAAGAAGAGAAGGTTGGTCTTGGATCCTGATAGAAGTCATGCCAATTCAGGGCTTATTCTTGGAAATGGGATCTTACTTGGAATGTATACAAGTGATGGTATCAATAAGGATCCATGCTGGCCAGATACCTCCTGCCACTTCTTCCACAGTCTCCTTCCAATAATGTTTGGCTCAAACTTAGAGACAATGTTCTTAAGGAATTCTATCCTGGGGCTTCTTCCTCTTGATTGTAGACTGCCTATCCTGGAATACTAATTATTTTAAGAATGTACCCAGTTATGCTTCATTCCACTTCCATTTCTCTAACTAGACCCTCTATAACCTCCTTACCAATTTTTAAGTGTCATTCTACTTGCTCACATCAAGTCTCCCATATATATATATATAGTCTCCCATTAAAACATAAACTTTGTGAGGGCAGGAATTAGAGAGTGTGTGTATGTGTGTGTGTGTGTGTGTGTGTGTGTGTGTGTGTGTGTGTGTGTGTGTGTGTGTGTGAGAGAGAGAGAGAGAGAGAATGTATCAATGCTTAGCACATAGTTCTTATTAAATGCTTTTCCATTCAATTATTTAGTCAGATACCTGCCAGTCAAAGTATCCTTTGAAATACCTTTTTTGTAGTTTTTATTTGTAAGAGTGAGGTATGCTATTGATACACTGTAATATTTGTCACACACTACTCACTTTCAGGAATGTTGAAGCCCAGAACAAGTTGAAGCTGGCAATGGAAGATAAGTACAACAAAAAGGACTTCTTTGAAAAGGAGAGTGATGATGACTAACAGCCTGCATGGATTCTTCCAGATGTTGTACAGGTATAAACTCATTTTCTTTATTGATAGATTGATAAGATTACAAGATCAGGTAATACCATAACATGTACGTATATAATATACCTGAGTTTTAGAAAGGTATTTGACAAAGTTCCTCACAATATCAGTTTGGACAAGAAAGTGTGATATGAGATGGAATACTGCCTAATCAAAATTATTCAAAACTAGTTGAATGACCAGGTCAGAAGGAAGGAAGGAAGGAAGGAAGGAAGGAAGGAAGGAAGGAAGGAAGGAAGGAAGGAAGGAAGGAAGGAAGGAAGGAAGGAAGGAAATATTTGCTAAGCCTTGCTAGCTACAAAGAACTGTGCTAAGCATTCTGCTCTCAAAGAGCTCACATTCTAAAGGGAGAGAAAATACATAATGAAGATTTCACCTACAAGTCAGATGGAGAGGTCTCATATTTCTTAGGTAGCAAAACAAATTGTAATGTTTCCTCTTTAATGTCATTTCTGCTGATAATAATCAATACCTATTATTGATCTATTTTACAGTACTAAAGGTTTTGGTGGCATGAACTTTCTTCTCTGAGTCTTTAGTACATGAGATACTATTATCTCCACATGAGTTTTTTTCAGAATGATAAGTAAGAGAACCACCAGACTGGAAGCATTCTAAAAACTCTTGGTCTTTTGAGTCCTAGACTGTCTCTATCTACCATTAGAATCTAAGGGAAAGATGGTGGTCAAAGAGGCAATGGTGGTTTTATTTTTCTTACACATGCTACCTCCTATATCTCCCTTGGAATGCCTTATTTTATAAATTAGAAAACTGAGACTCAAGAAGTTGAAAAAAGTTAACAAGTCATAAATAGTAGTCAGTATTTAGAACAGTTTATCTCTCAATCTAAGCTCTCTTCATAAAACAAAATTTGGATTGTTCTTGATGGTTATGAGACAGGGTTGTTTGTAAAGGATGGTCCTGACTGATTTTATCTTGATCAACTCCTCTCCATTCAAAACGTTTCTTTAATTTTTTCATGGCAGCATGATAACAATGGGGAAACAGTGGGACTTGGAGTTTGAGGACTGTGTACAAATTTTACCTGTTATTTGTCATCTCTGTAACCAAAGGCAAGTCATTTTATTTCTCTGAGACTCAAATCCTCATTTATTTTTTTAAAAAAATGTGAGCTGGGTGAGATGATCTCCAAAGCCATTCCATATCTAAGTCTGTGACTATGACCCTTCTCTTTTTTTGATTGGGGAAATTGTCTTTTCTGAAGACTTTCCAGGATCCTTCTTTAGATACCCTCTCCTAAGGATCTTAGAAGAAGCACAGTGCAGTCTAATTGGTACTTATTAGAATATTTCTTGGATTGATATCTGGAAATTTTCTTTAACAAGGCATGGATTTTTAAAAAGATTTCTTCAAAATTTCTGGCATTTGTTATGATTTTCATCCATCAATGTACAACTAACAAGTTTTGTCTACTTTAGTTTCTATTAAAATTAAGGGGGAGGCAGAATTTGTGTACATATAGACAGTATGCCATAATAAGTGGTAGAGGGAGGATTTGGGTGGATTTGGAGTTGGAAAGACCTAGGTTCAATTCCTCCCTCTATCACTTGTTATGTGATCTTGCTTAAGTAACTCAAACCACTTATACCAGAAAATTCTATTATCTACTAATAGAAATACTCACATTGGTAAAATTATAAACATTGCACATCTCTCTGTGTTGCCCATGTAAGAAGGCAAATGTGTTGCTGGAATGTTGAGATGATGATTTTTCTTGCCTTGTGGGAGGAGAGATTCAATAAAAGTGAAGCTATCAAGTGTGCTTTTAAATTAAATCATAAACATTAGACATGAGGCACTTTTATTTTTGCAGAACATAGTCTTGATTATTTAAATGGAATACCATACTTTTGATTATCCCTGAGGAACATGAAATCTCTTCTCCCATAGGAACTTCCTCAGCCAGCAAGTCTAGAGCTCTGGTTCTGAAAGAGGCTTCAGAAGAAAGGGAAAATAATTCATAATACTCCTAATCAATTCTGTTCAACACCTTGGTTTAGAGAAAAACATTTATCCTTGACATTTATGATAACTGGTTTTGCTCTTGTCTCTCATTTTGCTGCCAGTGTTGCTGGTTTAGGTCATAAAATGACTGGTACTCTTCTGAAATTACTTTTAACATACTGTACTTTTGAAATTGTTTCTGCTTATCCTGATTTGTGAGTCAGGACCTATATCAATCAATTAATTCTGAAACATTTAAGTGCCTAGTGTGTGTCAGCCACTTTCAGATGCGGTAATAGCAAAGATGAAACAATCCATATAAGAAAAGAATAGATGATAGGCAGAGTAGAGAACATGGGTTAATCCCCCAATAATTTCCATTTAAATGATTCATTTTTTTTCTGATCTTCCACCTGGATGAGCATGAAAGAAAGAAAAATTATCAATTTACAATTACAAATCACTTTATCTACATTATTAAGAAGGCAATGACTTATCTGAGGCAGCATGATACCATTAAAATAATTGTGAGTTTACCATCAAAAGATTTCTCTCTGCCACTCACTATCTCTATGATGTTGAGCAAATTTATTCCTCTGGACCTCAATAGCAAGAGTATACTTCAGTCAAATTATACCTGCTAACTTATGAGAACAGATTGGTAAATTTTCTCCTTATTTGATACAATTTCATTTATTTCAAAAATATTTCCCAAGTAAAAAAAAATTAACATTCATTCTTAAAAAAATTTGAGTTCCAAATTATTTCTTTCTCATCATTCTCCTACCCTTTGAGAAGGCAAGCAATATGATATTTATCATACATGTGAATTCATGAAAATGTATTTCTATATTAGTAGATTTTTATTTGTTAAAGTGAATATTTGCATTTCAGAAATCAGCAAAAGCTGTACATCAAAGCTTGATTTATCATTTCTTTGATTAGAGTTTAAAAAGTGATGGAGAAATATATTAATAATGGAGATTAAATATAAAATATATACTCTGTACTTTTTCCCTTAGAGTACTGATTGTTAAACATTTACCAGCACACTATTGCCAGTTTCTTCATTTTCAAAATGAGGTGATTAGACTAGATGACATGTAATAGGTTTAAATCTATGAGTTTGTAATCTGTTATTTCATACAGATTAAGTAATGGGGTGGGGGGGACAAAGGAATGCTAGAAAAAATGTTTGTCCTGAAGTTGGAAAAACTAAGTTCTATCCCAGCTTTGACACTACTAACTATGGGACCATAGACAAGGCTTTCTAGGTTCCTGTTTCCTCATCTGTAAAATGAAGGCATCAGAGATAAATGATCTTGTGAATTGAGTAGGACATAATAATGGGTATCATGAGACTATGTTTACAAAGCTGTCTCATGATAAATTGCTGCTAAGGTGTGAAAATGTGGTTGAGAAGAGGGGTGTTCTTAAAAACACCTTGCTCACAGATTTATTACTTCCTTCTCAGTTAAAGGTAACTGAATGACCACTGACAAGATTGTGAAGGAAGTACAATTTGGACCTCTAGACTCATTTTGCTATGTGATATGCAGGGACCTTTTAATTCTTCTTTCCAAGGGGACAGTAAGGGAAGAAGAGCCTTATCTTAAGTGAGTGTGTGTGATGAAATTAAACAGCAAAGTACCAGGAAAGACTATCAGCATTATTACAATTTACTATTAGGTGTGCCATTGATAAGTTAGGTTGATTTTATTTCATTTTGTTTAATTACAACACACAGATCTCTTCACTTGCTCTATCTTCTATTTCTCATGAGTCATAGTTAGCCATCTGCTCACAGCTTTTTAAAAAATGGCGAAGAATGCTGTTCTGTTCCTGACCTGTACTGAGCAGATTCCTACGTTCTACTAAGAAGTATCCCTTGTCTCTCACTTAGGATCATCAGAAAAGTAAGGAACTATGACTCTGACTTAGGATAAAGGAAATTGCAAAATAGGGTATGGGTTTTCAGGTTCAATATACAGTATTTCCCTATGTATAAGGCACACATTTGTTTGAAAAATTTGGGGTCTAAAAACTGGGAACATCTTATAAAGTGATTGCAGATTATTTTACTTGCATTTCCTGCTTTTTCAAGCTTGTTTTTGTGCTCATTGTAGGTTTTTAAATTTGCATTCCTACTTTTCCATGCTTGTTGCCTTTGCATTCATTGTTTCTCATTTGTTACTGTATATTAGGTTACACTTTGCCACATTCTACCCAGAAATGGCTCATAAAAGATTTTTGTACATTGCTGAATTTAAGGTCAAAGTGATCCACTTTGAAAAATTAATGAAAATTGTGATGCTGAATGTAAGTTTGGTCTTCCTCAACTGAGAAAACAATCTGAGACTGGCTACAGGAAGAAGAAACCCTACTGAAAACCCACGGCAGAAGAAGGCCATGAGAGGTAAGTCAGCCAAAAAAATGGTCTAATGTAGAGAGAGAGAAATGAAAATCTGAATTGAAGAGCAAAGGGCAATTGGAATTCCTGTGTCCACAAAGCCAATTCAGCATAAAGCAAGAATTGCTGATGAAAAAGAAGTTACTGATTTCAAAGGAGGACACAATTGGTGTTTCAGGTTCATGAAACAGAAAGGACTAAGCATGTGTCCATGCAGCAGATTTGCCCAGGGAGTGCTTGTGATCAAGCACAGAGCAGACCACAGGCAGGAGAGCAAAGTCTCTCCTAAGACAGTGACTCATTTTTTGGCAAGGCAATGGGGTTAAGTGACTTGCCCAAGGCCACACAGCTAGGTAATTATGAAGTGTCTGAGATCAGATTTGAATTCAGGTCCTCCTGACTCCAGGGCCAGTATTGTATCCACTGTGCCACCTAGCTGCCCCCTAAGACAGTGACTCATTATCAAACACAGATGAGTACAAGCTAATGGGTGGAAATTTTGACAGTGACGAGGAAATGTATGAATGTTATGATGAATAAAACTTGAGTTCAATAACTTTATGTAATACTTTTTTTTCAAATTTCAAGCTCCCAAATTAAAGTGCATGTTATACATGGGAAGGTCTTATATATGGGGAAATATGGTAGCTTTTTTTTTCTCTTCTAAATTGTTTCCTCAAGGGGAGTGGCCATGAATCATATAGTTTCCTTCTCTTTTTATATTTCAAATAGATACAGCTCATTATTTTTCTTCTTAAAAGTCTAAAGAAATTTTTATATTTTTGAGAGGTCTAAACCTGTGATTTTCCTCCATGTGAGAACAATACCTCTACCAATTCAGAGAAACAGCTGTTCCTCAACTTAATCTTATGGTATTGTTGGAGGTCTTAGGGGTTAAATGACTTATCTAGGATCCCATAGTCTATGTCTTCTTCAGTTCAAGTTTGAGTTTTCTAACCATCATACCATGTTACCTCAATCTTCAAATACCCCTCACTTGGCACCTCCCTTATTTACTTTACTTAAGCTCATTCCTTGTATGAATGAGTGAATTAATTAATTAGTGAATAGATGGATGATTAATGAACAAATAAGATTTTATTAAGTGTTTAGTACAAGTCAAGCAGAGAGGACTCAGATAGGAAAAAGAGACAGTTCCTTTGCTAGCTAGGAAAAAAGAGACAGTTCCTTCACTCAAGGACTTCACACCTAACTAGGATACATCTGAGTTTCTTCATCAGGGTCAATGAAAAGACTAGAAGTCCTAAGAATGGAACAATACATAGAAATATAGCCAGGTTACTGCAGTCTCTTATTTATTCTTTCAATCTTAGGTTTTTTTGTTTTTTCCTTTTCTGCCTATTTTTTAACCTCAAGGAATCTCATAATCCTTATGCTGAGGTTCTCTGACAGTATTTTTGTGTGATTCCATGTGGTGGAGATTATAAATAACTGGACAAATTTGCACAAATATCTTTGTAGAATTCTAAGCCTGGGCTAGCACTATTGTTCATTAACATTTGAGAAAGGACTTGGGAAAAGTTAGAAGCATTATTCAAATTAAGATAACTCTACAAGAATTAATTTGGATAATAATCTGAAGTTTTATTTTCATAACAGTATTCCTCTTCTAGTCAGGGTGAGTTGAATTTTGAAGTTTGTTCTCCAGTAAAGAAATTGTTATCAAATCATCTTCCTCCCTTTGTATTCTCATGATCTTTTCTCTTTTTCAATGTATTTTGCTTACATTATGCAAGGTTTTAGGTCATCCTTCTTATTTTGTGTTTAAAATACTTCCTTCTAAATTGGAATTCTTGTTTGAGGGAGCCAAGAGCTCTAGCACTTCTAAAATTATCTCTTGGTAACAGATTTGATATTGAGTTGGAATACTGTGGACAAGTCTAGTATTTCAGAATTTATACAAAGAATTATATTCTTCAAGGCCTAATCCATGAAGTTCCATCATCAGATTACTTTTAAAATGATCAGGAGGTTTCAGAAATATGGCATAAAGTTTAACTTTCCTAAGATTTTTTTATGCATTTGATTTCTGAAAAATTTTAAATGTAGTCATCTCTTTTTTGACATTATTTGACAGGGAAAATGCTTTGAAGGGCTGTTTTTTTCCTCTTTTTCCTCCCATTTTCTCTTCCTTTCTTCCTTTTTCCTTTCCTTTCTTCCTTTTTCATTATTTCCTTTTTCTTTCCTTCCTTTCTCCTTCCTTTTTTCTGCTTCCTTCTTTCTTTCTTCCTTTCTTCTATCCTATTGCAAAAGCGATATGAATTTCCAATTTCCAATAAGCTAATATAGAGAAGTTTAACTTTTGCTATCTTTGGACCTTTGGGAATGTAGTTTTTCTACCTGCCATGCCTTACCCTAGCTGTAAGTACATACTTCACTTTGATCAGAATGATCACAAAGTGATTGACAGAGACCTTACAGCTAATTGGTGACTGAAAATTGGAATCAAGCATTGGCTTTTCAGAGTCATTCAGTTGCTCTATAACACCCAGCCTTATATCTGAGTTGAATTCCCAGTTCTGCTGCTCACTACCTATAAAACCTTAGTCAAATCATTTAAATTTCTGAGTCTCAGTTTCCTTAGGTAACTAGGTGCTTAGTGAATAGAGAGATGGGCCTAGAGTCAAGAAGACTCAACTTCCTAAGTTAAAATCTGTTCTTGGACACCTCCTAGCTGTATATCTCTGGGCAACTCATTTAACTCACATACTCCTGTTTAGCTTAGTTTCTAGAGTAATTGATTTCTAAGGTCATTCCAACTCTAGATCTGTGCTAAAACCTCCATCAAAATAGAAAACTATCCTGAAATAAGTTTTTCTTGCTTTTCCCCAAAAAGAGTCTTTATTTGGAGGTACATTGTGCCAGAATTCCATCATTGACATGCCTGGCCCATAACACACTAAAAGCATCATGTTATTTCTCTCCTTTCAACTTACAATGTAAATGTGTGATGCCTATAATTTAGTTGGAACAGCTGTGCCCACTACAATTTACAGGCATACACACACACAAACACACACACACACACACACACACACACAAACACATACAAACACAATCACATCTCCCTTTCATTCTATAGGATCATTTAATAGAGCACACAATCTCAAGGCTCTTGTCATGTTGGGGAGAGTGATAATTGTACCAAATCTTAGTGTAAACTCCCTCAGAGCCTAGAGTGAATGATTCACATCCTCCAAAATAGTTTTTTTTTTTGACATGAGTCACTTCCCAGTAAAAAGAAAAAGGCAGATATTAGCTACTATATCTTACTGTTGCTATTTGTTCTGGAAGCATATAGAGAGCAGATTAGAAAAGATTTGAAAAGATTAGAGAGTCTAGGATGAGGAAACTAGATAATTCAGCAAATAAATGGCAGGCACCAAAGATTGGTAAATTTGTGATCAGAGCTAGAAAAGACCTTAGAGATAATTTAGTCCAACCCAAGAAATTAAGGTCTGGAGAAATTACACAAGTCACTCAGCTGGAATGTAATAGAACTGAGATTTGAACTGAAACCAGTCCTTTGACTTTTATTATACCATACTACCTTCTAATATTTCATATCTTGTATTCTTTGGTTTTTACCCACCCTACTTCCCATTAGGCAGTAATAAGACTGTAAATTGGGAAGGGGAGAAGTTTAATTTGTCAAATAAATAAACAAAAAAGGACTTAATAATCAGTGGCAGAAAGGAATATATTGACATCAAAAAGAGAAAAAAATAAGAGAAGCTAGAGTTGAAATGCCTAAGGGAATTTAATTTTTTTAATCTCATGGACAATTATGCATGTTGTGTACTTCTTTGTTTATATATTATATACATTGTGTTGAAAATAAGTTAATATTAATAGAAAAACTCACTTGAATTTAACTGCTTACAGAATGCCTTCTGTAGAATTATGTGAAGTAAATCTGTAAAAAGGGAGGTTATAAGCAAATTGTAAAGGGCTTTAAACACATAGCTAAGTAATTTGTGTCTTATCCTAGAGACAACAGGGAAACTCTTCTGTGTCCCTCTCCATTATCTCTCTTGATGGATTCACCTTCTTATTTGTATATATTTTCTTTTATATAGTTCTGCCATTGGTCTTATGATTTTATACCATTCATCTGTACTCATTTTGATTATTTTGATATTATATATTCCTCATTTAAAATCTCAACCCTAAAGAGAGCTCCCTAGTCAGTCCTCCTGACTTCCATGTTCCATATTCCTCTCCTATTGGATATAATTTGATGTAGGACAAGGATGACTGGGCTTGCATCCAGAAGACCCGTGCTCCTGAACGACTTCTGCCACTTACCATCTCTGTGATTTGGGCATAGCTGAGCCTGCTTCCTCATCTATAAAAAACAGAGATAATAACCCCTACATTCTTCACCTCATAGGATCATTGTTAATCAGTCAATAAGCATTTAAAAAGTATCTCCAATATGTCAACCACTGTGCTAAGTAATGGAGATACAAAGAAAGGCGAAAGGCAAAAGAATCACAAGGAACTCACAGTCTAATATGCAAAATGAAATGTACAAAATTATATAAAGGGATAAAATGGAGATATTCAACAGAAAGAGAATCAAGACAGGGTTGGGAAAGACTTCCTATAGAAGGCAACATTTTAGTTATAGCCAATATAAATGTGAGTTATTTTTTTCCTCATTGGGATTATTCATAATTTGCTTCATTTGTGTTGATCCTGTGTCACATAATTAGTTACAAGTTCCCTGAGAGCAGAAAATATTTCATGTATATCTGCCACAAGAAACAGCACAGAACTGTAGGTATTATGCGATACTAAATGTATATTTACAGATTGACAAATTCATGACTCTGATACTCTCTGGGGGGAGGCAACATTCTTAAATTCATTTTGGATGGTGACTTTATAGAGCTGATGAATTCTCATTGGCAAAACAATTTGACAAAGAAAGATTCTATACCACTCAAGAAAAAAAAAATGCCAAGTGCATTTTTACTTATAATGGATCAATTCTGGGTACCCTTGTTACTTGATTTCACTATCAAATAAAAAATGACTCTAGCCCTCCTTTCTAGCCAGATCTGCTCACAAATCATGCAGGAACTAAAAATCAAATAGTAAAACATTTCAGAAAAATAATAGGAAAATAAATAATAAGGAAACGGTGAAGAGTAGAACATTCCTAATACCACCTTCTGCCCCATCAAATAATTAGGAACAATATCATGTCAACTATTACTACAGAGGGGAAAAGATAGTGTGCTGGAGACAGTTCAAATGGGAGGCTGATTGTTAAATTTCACTGTGATAAATTTACACCTCAGAAATTAGCAATCTGTTTGGAAATGAAGAAATGACTGAGCTAAGTGTTCTCTTTAAATGGAGGTTTGGGCAGAAGCTCTTTCCCATCCAATCAGAGGTGTATGTTGCATCTGACTGATGATGAGGTTCCTATTGATGAGGTTCCTGGAGCATGATGAGAAAATCCAAAGGAGTTTATGCGTGATGAGGTTTGAATTTGAATGAATGACTTGGTAAAGGTGTGTTAGGTGGCTAGCTTATAATCCTAGGATGGAACTGTTTCCCAGGGTTTGTTCTAAAAGTTTCTCAGTGAACAGACTCAGGAAAACTGGAGTTCAAATCAGGCCTCAGACACACACTAGATGCATGACACTGGGTAAGTCATTTAATCTCTGTTTGACTCACTTTGAAAATCTGTAAAATGAGTTGGAAAAAGGAATAGGAAGCCATTCCAAGCTTTTGCCAATTTGAGTCATAAAAAATCTAGCACAACTGAGCAACAACAACATTCTAAAAATAATGTTTCACATGCATATTTCATTTTAACTTATTATATTATTAAAATTTTAGTTTAAATAATTTTACAGTTTTTTATTCAATCCAACATTTTAAAAAATTAAACACCAATAATGTACAAGACATCATGATATGAAAAGGAGATATTGTCCATGATAGATAAAGCTAATTAATATGAATGTTTAATAAGTAGAGAAGGATATATTCAAGGAGAGCTTTATACATCACTGAAACGAGGTGGAATATCACAGAGACCAACAAGACTGGTTCTATTCCTCATTGAAGAATTTTTAAGAAGCTATAGAAGACTGATATTCCGCGTGTTTTTTCCTTGGAGCTAATAACATTCTTATTTTTGATCATGCAATTTCCATGATAAAACTTCATGCCAGGCTTTCTAATATTATACTCAGTGACTTTAGTAGATGGTGAACAGAAGATGGAAAGGAAATGAGAAACATAGACCATGAACAGAGGGATCTGAAAAGTATAAGAGAGGGAATAGAGGCAAGGGCAAGATTCTAAATGTGGTCTGGTGACACCAGAACTGGAAAAGATAAAGATAGTGACAGCAAACAGGAAATTCAGAGGAGAAAATAAAGTAGAGTGAGAATTAGGAAAGAGGCATCTAGAGCCAGATGAAAGCAGGGAAGAAAGATTGATAGAGACAAATAAAGAGGGAGCACTTTTACTCCAATCAATCAATCAATTAGCATTAATTAAGAAACCAGACAACATAGACCAGCCACCAGGCTAGCTGTTGGAGATGCCAAAATGAAAATGAAAATTTCTGCTCTGGAGAACCTGGGGGTGAGGGGAGGAACAAAGCACCAACATATACAAGTATAAACAAAGCACTTTACAGAGCAGATAAAAGTGAGAAGAAAGACTCTATCAAATGGGGAAACCTAAAATATCTTCATACAGAAGGTGGTTGAGTCCTGAAGGAAACTAGAAAGTCCAGAAGGTGCAAGTAACAAGGGAGTGTATTCAAGGTGGGGAACAGCTTGGGTAAAAGCACATTAGATGAGAGGTGGAGTATTGTGTATGAGGAAAAGCAAGAATACCAGTTTAGCTGAGCTATAGAATGAGGAGATTAAAATATAATAGGACTGGAAATGTAGGTTGGAGCCAGGTTGTAAAGAGACTCAAATGCCAAATGTTTCCCACTTACTTTGAATTAATAAATTCATATAGTTAGCAATATATTTTTTTCCATGTGAGGTCTAGGAAGCTGAGGACTATATTTTTACTTTTCGCTGTTTCCCAATTGCTTAGTATGGTGATTGGTACCTAGCAAATCCTTATTTTTTAAGGGTTGTTGACTGACTGAAACTGAGTATATATTTACTTGTAGAAATAGGGAGCAAGCACATTTCATTGAAATAGAAACATGGTGTTATATAAAAAAAGCTAATGAAACAAGATTTAAAAAAAATTAAATTTGGGGGCAGCTAGGTGACACAGTGGATAGAGCACCAGCCCTGGAATCAGGAGTACCTGAGTTCAAATCTGTCCTCAGACACTTAATAATTACCTAGCTGTGTGGCCTTGGGCAAGCCACTTAACCCTATTTGCCTTGCAAAACCCTAAAAAAAATAAATTTGATGCCAAAATGTATATTCTGTTTATATGCTTTATATAGTGCTAATCTTACTTAACTGAGTTATTAGTCTTTTTGACTGATGAAAAAATGAAATTTCTAAATTTAATTAAATGAAGGTTCAATCTAATTTCAAATTATGTGTATGTTCATATAAGGCATGGGCATATAGCCTTCCTCCTTCCCTTATTCCTGTCATCATTCCCTCTGACCTTGACAGAATCTGAGGAAGTATGCTTCAAGTCTGCAAGAATCTAGTTATTATCCCAGTTAGCAGAAATGACTAAAAATAACATTTTGAATGATTAGATCCCTTGTATAGAAGAATCAAAAAATATCCATACTTACATGGTTTTTCTCTGCTTGAAAATTAAATACTCATTAACAATCACTGTCTCTCTTTTGTTACAATTTAAGATCTATTGAGTACTGTAAATCCTCAAGACCTCTTGGTAAACATATGCTCCTATAGAAGAGACAGCCCAGATGGGAAATAAAAGGCAGCTAACAAATAAAAAGCATAGAAAATTATGGACTTTAAGATATTTTGAGAGTATAGCAAAGGATTACGTTGAGATAGCAAAGGGAAACTATGATCCTGCATCTACTGTGACTTACTTTGTAAAGAATAGGACTTGGTCAATTAAAGGTTTCAAAAAAAGGTTGATCCTGAAGGTAAGGGTGGAGGAAAATGAATAATGCCTTTAAATTATGATTCTAGGGGGTGGCTAGGTGGGATAAATCACCGGCCCTGGAGTCAGGAGTACCTGGGTTCAAATCCAGTCTCAGACACTTAATAATTACCTAGCTGTGTGGCCTTGGGCAAGCCACTTTAACCCCATTTACCTTGCAAAAACCTAAAAAAATTAATTATGATTCTAGTCAAATTCTAGAGTGATGGAACTCACAGAATTCACAGTGAAACAATTTTCTGACCCAAGACAAATTAAAAGATATTCAGAAAGGGTCTATTCCACCAGGATTAGAAAGGGCTACAGCACAATTCAGGCCATGTCAATCATTAGGGAAAACTAGGTACAGCCCACAGGCCCCTGGGACCCTTGGGGTACCTGGGTCCCTTGGGGCACCCGGGTCCATGGAAGTAGGGGCAGTTTCTAGACCTCTCAACCCAGGAATTGCCAAGGACAACTTGAAAGGTCAGTCGGAAAACTCTACCACAGCAGAGTAAGCCTGGAGCCCAAGTTAGTACAAGCCTCAGGGCAGTCCCAGCCCTAGGAACCAGAAGGAGACCTATGGAGTCACCCAGCAGCTGCTTCCAGTCCACAGACAGTAAGGGGATTGGGGAAAACTATAGAGGTCTCTCTGCTATCCCTGGGACAGGACTCTTGCTTTGCCCATACTTAGATCCAGGTTGCAGTCTGGGGTCCCCAATTGCCATAGCGGAGCAGATACCCTCCTCACAGTTCCAGAGGGAAGTGCTTGTGGTCATCCACAGACCAGAGCACAGGCCAGGAGAACAGAAAGAGACTCTCATAAGTCCTTGAAGGAATTGAGGTCCCTGGTGGGGTATCCCTGAAAACAGTTGCAAAAACCCTCAAAAGCCTGGAAAAGTCCTTCAACTTTGAAATAAGAGCCCCACCTTAGCAAAGAGGTAAAATCTAGTCATAGGTTGGGGAAATCAGCAAACAACAGAAGAAAAAAGAATCTAATCATAAGCAATTACTTTGGCCCCAAGGTGGATCAAAATACACACTCAGAAGATGACAAAGTCAAAGTTTTTGTATCCAAAGCATCCAAGAAAAAATATGAATTGGTCTCAGGGTATGGAAGAGCTCAAAAAAAAAATTTTGAAAATCAAGTAAGGGAGATAGAGGAAAAATTGGAAAGAGAAATGTCAGCAATGCAGGGAAATCATGAAAACCAAGTCAGCAGTTTGGTGAAGGAGATACAAAAAACTGAAGAAAACATCTTAAAAATCAGTTTAGGTCAAATGGAAAAAGCAATTCAAAAGATAAGTGAGGAGAATGCTTTAAAAAGCAGAATTGGTCAGAAGGAAAAGGATAGAATAAAGAAATTTTCTTCTCTGAAGAAAATAATGCCATCAAATGTAGAATGGAGCTAAGGGAAGCTGATGACTGTTAGAAACAACAAAATAAAACAAAAAAACTCTTAGAAAATGTGAAAGATCTCATTGGAAAAACAACTTGGATAATCAAAAATTATTGGGCTACCTGAAAGTCATGACTAGTAAAAAAGCCTAGATTTCGTTTTTCAAGAATTTCTCCAGAAGAAAATTACCCTGATATCCCAGAAGGAGAGGGTAAAATAGAAATTAAGGGAATTCACTGATCACCTCCTGAAAGAGTATTCAAAATTAAAATTTCCAGGTATATAATAGTCAAATTCCAGAACTCCTAAGACAAGGAGAAATTTTTACAAGCAGCCTCAAAGATACAATTCAAATACTACAAAGTTACAGTCAGGATTACACAGGATTTAGTAGTGTCTATATTAAGGGAATGTAGAGTTTAGAATATGATATTTTGGAAGGGAAGGATCAACTACCAGCAAAACTAACCATCCTCTTTCAGAGAAAAGATGGACATTCAAAGAAATAGGGGACTTTTAAACTTTCCTGTTGAAGCAACCAGAGCTGAACAGAAAGCTTGGTTTTCAAGTATAAGACTCAGGTAAAGCATAGAGCAAATTATGAGGGATTTAATGACATTGAACTGTTTATATTTCTTCATGGGAAGATGATACTGATAACTCATAAGAACCTCCTTATTTATTAGGGCAGATATAAGAAGCATATATAGACAAGACACAGGAGGGAGTTGAATGTGAAGGTATAATATATTGTAAAGATGGAGTTAATGGGTGAGAAAGGAATGTACTGGGTGTAAAGGAAAGGAGAATGGGCTAAGATATTTCACATAAAAGAGGTCAGAAAAAGTTTATACAATGGAGTGGAAAAGGGGAAAATGAGAGGGGAATGAGTGCCTTCATTCTCATCAGAAGTAGCTCAAAGAGGAAATAACATGCATGCTCAATAAGGTATAGAAATCTATTTTACCTAGAGGGGAAAAAAGGAGAGGAAAGGGATGAGAGAAAGGTGACAGGGGCTGTAGATGATAGAAGAGAATGAAGATCACAGGAGGGGGGGGTAGTCAGATACAATATACTTTTGAGGAGGGTTTGGGTGAAAGGAGAGAGAATAGAATAAATGGTAGTGGAATAGGATGGAGGGGAAATACAGCTAGCAATAGCAGCTGTGGGAAAAAATAGTGAAGCAACTTCTGTGATGGACTTATAATAAAGAATAAGATCCATCCCAAAGACAGAGCTGATGATATCTGAATACAAACTGAAGCACACTTTCCCCCCCTCTCACTTTATATTTCTTGGCATTTCTATATCTTTGTGGGAGTAGGAGGGATAATGTTTACTTTTAAAACAAGACTATTGGAGTAATGTGGAAAAATAAATAAATAAACAACAACAACAAAAAAAAAACTAACATGAGCAAATGCTATGGGAAATGTGCCTTACACAAAATAACAGCAATATTGAGGGATGTTTAGCTGTAAATGACCTACCTTCTCTCAGCAATACTGTGACCCAAAAGAACTCTGAAGGACTTATGAAAAAAATATAATCCATCCCAAAGACAGAACTGATGGTGTATGAATACAGACTGAAGCATATTTTTTGTCACCTTATTTTTCTTGTGGTTTCTCTTTTGTGTGGGGGGGCATTATGTTTACTTTTACAAAATAATTATCATTTTAGGGGTTTTTTGCAAGGCTTTTTTTGGGGGGGGGGGTTAAGTGGCTTGCCCAAGGCCACACAGCTAGGTAATTATTAAGTGTCTGAGGTAGGATTTGAACTCAGGTACTCCTGACTCCAGGGCCAGTGCTCTTTCCACTGCACCACCTAGCCACCCAACAAAATAATTATTGTAGTAAAGTTTTTTGTGACTACATTTTTTTAACCACACCAAGTAACATTGCTTTATCAATGGTGGGAGTAAGGGAGAAAATCTGGAACTTGAGATTTTGGAAGTAAATATTGAAACTTATTTTTGCATGTAGCTGGGGGGAAATTAAAAAATGAAAATTAAAAAGAATAAAAGTTAGGTTAGAATGTCTTTAGAAGTTCTCTTCCAACTCTAGCCCTATGATTTTATGATCCTATGAATAAGTGTATGATTCTAGGAATAAAACTAAGGGACATTAAAAAGGGAACTTAAACAGTTTAACCATCGCATTTTTTTTAGGTTTTTTGCAAGGCAAACGGGGTTAAGTGGCTTGCCCAAGGCCACACAGCTAGGTAATTATTAAGTGTCTGAGACCGGATTTGAACCCAGGTACTCCTGACTCCAGGGCCGGTGCTTTATCCATTGCGCCACCTAGCTGCCCCTTAACCATCTCATTTTACAGATGTAAAAATAAAAGTCATTTAGAGTTTAGACTAGATGTTATCTGATATCCATTCTTATTCTAGAACTATAATCTCTTGGTCTGCTACTCCTGAGGTCGAAGAGGAGGCAGGTCATCATTTGACCAGTATGGGCATGGCCAGAAAGAGGACATAGTTTGTGCCAGATTCACACAAAACCAGTAATAAAGCTAAGTTTTCATTCCAGATCACTTGAAGCAATTCTATACTCTTTCCATTGTAATTCATTGCTTCTCCTATTTAATGAATCAAGGCTTTTTATAAATCAGATGGAAAAAGAAGGACTTGGGAAATTCTTACACAAGACTGAAAAAAGAATTGCATTTCATAAGGTAAAAATCACTAGATCTGCCACTAGGAGGACTGATTGGTCTTGCAACTCTTCCTATTTGACCATGGAAAAAATCATTTCATCTCAATTTCCCCTTTCTGTAAACTGGGAATGATAATACTGGCATGATATTCATTAAGTCTTAGACATTATAAAATGTGATTTATGAATGTCTTAACTTTAGCAAGAATTTTTCCTTCATCCTGAGAAAGAAATCTCCTGAGTGTGACCCCATTTATGATATTAGGATAAATCTGCTATTAAAAAATTAATGAGTGGGGGCGCGGCTAGGTGGCATAGTAGATTACTGCCACCGGCCCTGGAGTGTGAGCAGTTCCTGGGTTCAAATCCGGGTCTCAGACACTTAATAATTACCTAGCTGTGTGGCCTTGGGCAAGCCACTTAAACCCGTTTACCTTGCAAAAAAATAAAAACCTAAAAAAATTAATGAGAATAAATATTATAAGAAATAACATCATAGAAATGATGAATCCTATATATTTCTACATTTCAAAAGTCCTATAATTTCACTGACCCCAGAAATAGTATCATACCACAACTTCTGAACTTCCTCATAGATGATCTTCAAGAGATACTAAAGCTAAAGTTATTCCTTATTTTGTGTCCTCAAATGTAAATCTCATTGACATGCACTAAATTAATTCTTGAGCCACAATAATCTCCTATATGTTGCTGGACCTGTTACTCATTGCCTCTCCCAGCTTGGTAGGACCCAATCGAACATGTGTCCTATTGACATACCCCTAGAAAATCCTGGGGCTTCCTTTCTACCTTAATGAGACATGAGAGTAGAAAATGAGAAGAGGAAAGTCCATATATTATGAGTAAAATTAATATAAGGTATAATGGTAACGTGCCAGCCCCAATCAAGAAAACTGAGTTCTAATTTTATCCTAGGCAATTGGAACCTGTGTGGTACTGAGTGAGTCACTTAAGCTACTTCTCTCATCTATTAAAATGGAGATCATAATTGTTCCTCAGTGTCACTGTAAGAAAAACACTTGTAAATTTTAGAACATTATGTAAAATCTAAATTGATACAACCTTCAAAATAAGACTTCCTAAACCTGTTGAGCCTATGGTATAAATCAGTATATTCTAAGGAGATGAATTTTTTTATGAAATATGACAAAGCACTTACTATATAGGAATACAAATGAAAATATCCAAAAAGGACCAAAGAGTCAAAGGTTAGCTTTATTGGGGACATCTCCCACAATAAGTATAGTACCTAGGATTTGATGAAACCTTTACTGACTTGTAGTCAAGACACTAAGGTTTCCATTATTTATCTTAGATCTGCAAGGCTTTGTCAGCAAATTTGTGGAGGTGTAAAATAGAGGGGGAGGAAAAGGAAAAAGATATACTTTCACACTAAACAAGTATTTTCATGTAAATGGATATATGTGCATGTGTATTCACATGCACATATATATATATATATATATTTAAATGTATGTATATATTTTATGAATCCATAGATGCATATATATATATACTTATGCATACATATTTATTCTTCCATTTCAGTTGTGTGTGATTCTTCATGATCCCATTTGAGGTTTTCTTGGTAAAGATACTGGAATGGTTTGTCATTTCCTTCTCCAGCTCAATTTACAGATGAAGAACTGAGGCAAACTGAGTTAACTAATTTGCCCGAGATCACACAGCTAGTATCTGAGGCTAGATTTGAACTCAGGAAGATGTCTTCTTGACTCTAGGTGTGGGCACTATCTACTCTACTTATGCCATTTAGCTGCCCCCAACACATACATATTAGCTTTTATTAAACAATATGTTTTGCTAAGCAAATTTTTCATTAGTAAACAAAGATAATTTATATACTTGAGGTGAGTATTTAAAATATTACCATTTTAGAAAAGAAAATGACATTCTTAGAGGTGAATCTACTTTGTTATATCACACCTACCATATGAAATAGATAATGCATACATTATTAACAATGTAGTTTCCTCTTGGCTTACCAAATTGTTTTCTTCCATTCCATTCAGTAGCCAAGCAGGCTAGCCAGAAAGGTAGTTTAA